>NW_016157099.1:597647-650104 GCF_001687245.7 Rhagoletis zephyria
GCCGAAACTTTTTAAAATCGGACAATAACCACGCCCACATCCCATATAACGGTAATTTAGAGAAATACAAAATCTTCGATAAATCAGTAAATATTAAAGCTAATTTATTCAAAATTGACGCTTGCAACAATTCTTTACCAAGAAATACGCTTATGGTAAAATTTTGGAAAATGGGCGTGGCACCGCCCACTTATGATCACCTATATGTATATCGGTAACCGATCTACCTATTTGTACCAAACTCGGTGTGGTTATTGTACTTGCCACACAGAAGCAAAACGTTGAAAATTATTGAAATCGGACTAAAATTACGGCCGCTTTTCATATCACGGTCAATTTCAGAAATGCTTCAAACTTCAATATTTCGAAATTTAAGGACGCTAATTTACTCAAAATTGATACACCCCGGCTTACCATGTAGCGGTAGCTTGCGGAAAGATGAAAATCATATAGTTAGTACTTGCGCCGGGTATTTAATGTTCGGCTCCGCCCGAACTTAGACTTTCTTACTTGTTATTATTATTCTATGATGGTGCAACTACAACATTGGTCCGATGTGTCAACCTCTAGTCTTTTCACGTCACGTAAGCCAATAAAAGTCCTTACAAGAAACCTGAAGAGCACATATGTGCATTTTTTGTTAAAGGGGAACGAAAAATAACCGATGTTTCCAGAACGAAAGAGTTTTTCCATTCATTGGCTGAATGAGCCGGGTGATCTTTTAAATATCGTTCAAAGGGGGCCCTTAATAGTTCCTTCTTTCCGTAAATCTACCTTCTATGATAGGGAACAAACTTCCTTGCATACATATTTTGTGGTACATTCGGTTGAAATTATATCACATGTGATATGTACAATGGTCGAGTATGCAACAATGTCCGTGTTCGGGTTCCTCGGTTACAAAATAGACGTGTGTCAAGTTAGCACTACACTTTTCGAAATTGGAAAAGTTAACTGCGGCATTAATTGTAGTGTTTTTGTTGTAAATTTGTTGTGGAAAGAAAAAATTTGTAGCTCTCGTTTTTTAAGAAAAAATGGTATGTAGTGCTAACTTGACACCATACACCTAGTCGATAGAATTGAGATATTGAAATTGTTATAACGGCATTAATTGTAGCTTTTAACTTTAAAATTTGTTGTGGAAAGAAAAAATTTGTAGATAGGTAAAATACATTTTAGCATGTTTTGGGTACCTATCTTTCTTTAAATTGTTTTATTATTTTTTATGCAAATAAGCGTACTACATAAAAATCCGTGTAAATCGCAATTTAAAAGATTGTAAAACATTTATGAAAATTCGACGAATTTCAACAAATGTTGATTTAAAATTTCAAACTTTTCTTTTCTTTTTAATTTTTATTATTAAATTTTAGTATAATAAAGTTCAGGTTTAAGCAACACCTTCTACAAAAAAAAAAAGAAAATATCAACGGTAAGTCCTAAAATTAAATGGGTTATACACAACTGCATACTGCATACTTTGCACTTTTACAACTTTTCTTAGATAATGAGCTACACTTTCATAAAAAAGTAATAAACATTAAATATTCGAAAGGGAAATAGCCAAAGAATGCAAAAATTCCTCTTCCCTACTTATATTTTTACCACTGTGCTTACGGGTGTTTCCATGAGGTCAGACGTGACATTCGTATGACTTTTAAAAAAACCATCAATCAAAAAATTTTTTATTAGTTACGACTTTTTGTATTTCAGCGATGATATTTGTTACGTCTTTTTGCAATGACGATATGTTCATATGTGGGTATACGGAAATGGCTAAGGCCATTGAAATTCAAAGTTTTGAATCAACGAGTGCATTTGGAACATACAATGGGGCACTCATAGTCGAAATAAATTCGATTATAATGTTAGTTTCACCTACATACATTGACAGATATTCCATTGAAAATTGTGTCGAAAAACTGTAACTACCTTTACTATCGCAATTACTTTGACTATGAATGCGCACCTATGTACATTGGGGTGATTCAAAATTGGAACTTTTTTTTAATTTCTACTGAGCACGTTCGGATTCTTGAAGATAATAGGTAAGACAAGTTCATTCTAAGATTTCAGCTTATTTGAACAAGATTTAGAGGTCGCTCAACGCTGTTGTTTGTTTTCCGGAAACTGCAGATTTTAAATGCATCTTTATTAAAAAATAGGTATATTTTCATCAAATCTTGTCCGATTTCGTTGAAATTTCGTAGGTAAGTTCCCAAATATCGGTTTAATAGAACACAGTTTATATAAGTTCAATAAATTAGGTTTAAATACATTTTTAATAAGTTAGTAACTAAGTTTTATTTTTATTTTTTGTTCCTTAAGCAGTGAAAAATGACACTGAAGATGGCACAACGCCGGAACCGGTTTGTCTTCAAACCAAATTTGACAAGGGATGACGGAAAATCGTTCCACATTACATCACAGTGAGCATATGCTTAATACATCTAAGATCACATTATAATTCATACAAATAGCGGACCTCATCATTAAATATTACTAATCATCAAATAAAAAAAAATCACCAGATAAACATCACTCATACGCCATTTTGAATCCTTTTGAATCCAAGTGTTTTCCTAGTCATTTGTCCATTGCATTTTCAAGGTTTGTGTTTATTTCAGATATAATAATGACATAAAACTATTACACACGGTGCAACTGTTTAATAACATCTTTTTTTCTCGCACTTGGAATAGTTTCTCGGTACTTCCGAACTGTCAAAAACAATGCTTGTTTTTGTTCCTCATTTTTGGCATGTATGTTGTTGAAGCTTTGAGCGAGCACCACTCCACGCTCCGCGGTATCGTTACAACTCGAATCTCGAAAAATCGTTTGCTGTTAACCGATACAAAATTTTCTAACTTAAGATTTAAGATTTCTTAAGGAATTTAAAAGTTGTAAACGGCCGCTGTGGTGTAGGGGTAAGCAGCGCGAGCTTACACTCCGCAACGCCTGGGTTCAAAGCCTGGTCAAAGCAACATCGCAAAAAATAAAGAAAAAAGGTTTTTTCTTAACAGCGGTTGTCCCTCGGCAGGAAATGGCAAACCCCCGAGTGTATTTCTGCCATGAAAAACAGCTTCTCATAAAAATACAATCGCCGTTCGGAGTCGGCGTAACACTGTAGGTCCCTCCGCTTTGTGTGACAACATCAAGGCGCACGCCACAATTGGGAGCAGAAACTCGACCAAACACTAACATATGTGTAAGCGCCATTCTATTATTATTATTATTATTATTATTATTAATATTTGCAATGACTAGGAAAACACTTGGATTCAACATGGCGTATGAGTGATGCTTATCTGGTGATATTTTTTTTTTATTTGAAGAGTAGTAATATTTAATGATGAGGTCCACTATTTGAATGAACTATAATGTGATCTTAGGTGTATTAAGCATATGCAAATATTAATTTTTTATAAGGCAAAACTTAGTTACTAACTAATTAATAAATGTATTTAAAACTTATTTATTGAACTTATATAAACTGTGTTCTAATAAGCCGATATTTGGGAACCTACCTACGAAATTTCAACGAAATCGGACAAGATTTGAGGAAAATATACCTATTTTTTTAATAAAGATGCATTTAAAATCTGCAGTTTCCGGAAAACAAACAACAGCGTTGAGCGACCTCTAAATCTTGTTCAAATAAGCTGAAATCTTAGAATGAACTTGTCTTCCCTATTATCTTCAAGAATCTGAACGATTTCAGTCGAAATTCAAAAAACTTCCAATTTTGAATCACCCTCAAGTGCATATGTATGTATTTAGGCAATAACTCACTTTCGCCCTAAGTAAGCACTGATACAATCGTCCTTTCCGCCGGCTGTTGTGTCTGTTGCCACTAATGGTGAACATACGCCTTGGTATACACAAAAACACACGTATATACATATTAAACTCCTGCGCAATTCCATTTAAACGGCCTAACAAAACATCCGATCGCCGCGCAAATACTTTCCCTCCTTTACTCTCATCGTTCGGGTCAAGTGTGAGTAAGCATAAACCAGTTTCTGCAAGCGTACGTAAACTAACGATCAATAGCAAGACGCGTAGAGTATTTACTTTGCCTTCCGCAACTACTGCGAGTAAAGGGTATTTGACAGTAGAGTACTCTACTGGTAGTACTTGAGTATTTTCGAAGAAAACATACATTTGTGGTATCTGAATAAAACTAAGGACAGTCCCTGCAGGGAAAGCTACTAGTTGTGAACTAGAATTCTACCGGTTTGCGTTTCAGCCGAACTAGTTCACGTTCCATCCTTTTTCAATGTTAGCGACTGGTATTTTTAACATTGCGATGTCCTACGAGATGTCAATTGTCAGGCTATGCATCAGCTTCTACTAGTAGAAATACTAGTAGCACCATACCAGTTGATGAGATAGTCTGCCAATTCATGCCCCGTGAAAAGCATAAGTGTGCGTTTTTGCTCGCGACGCTCCAGCAGTCACAATGGCCGACAGAGCAAAGCACTCGCGTGGTAAGCCTGAGGTCCCAGGTTCAAGTCCTGGCGCAGGGAAAATTTTTTTATTTTCTATTTTTTATTTTATTTTTATTTTTTATAAATTTAATTTTTTGTTTAGTCTGTTTATTGTAATTTTTAAATTTAATAAAAAAAAATATTTTTGTTTAATTTCTTTGTTTTAAAAGCACAAGCATTTCTTCCTAAATGTTTTTTTGCAATGCAATTAGATTTTCAAATTTGTTATTTATTTATAAATTGAATAAATTATTTTTACTTACATTTATTTAACTTTAAAAATCTTAACCACCTCCAAGCGGCCTCGAACCTGCGATTTCAGAACCAGAACCAGTAGTCTTCATGTGACGCCACAGCCGACATTTGTAAGAAAAGCAATTAATTGCGTTTTATTTTTGGCTTTGGCAATTCAAAGGCAGATGTCGCTGATCGCCTAAGTTCTTCGAAATTGTCGAACTGGTAGGCATATACTAGTTAATGAACTAGTATTTTTTCTAACTGGTTTGGCTTTTCACTGCAGGGGTACTCTACTGGTAGTACTTGAGTATTTTCAAAGAAAACATACATTTGTGGTATCTGAATAAAACTAAGGACAGGAATGTAGTGGAGCGAAGAAGAGAGCGGCGAGCAAAACGTACTTTCAACTAAAGTGCTGATATACATACCTAAGTACATACACTGAGAAAAAGGATTAGTTTCGACAACTAAAGATATTTAGTTCCCGAATTTTGACAATATTTGGGAACTGTGACCAAGGATTGGGAACTATTACCATGGGTTGGTAATTATAACTAAATATATTAAAGCTTCTAATATTCATCTAGGTTGTACCAAATCGTTAATTTAGTTGAAGGGTTTGGTAAATACTAATAAATATTTTTTTGAAGCATATTTCTACAAATTCCATTCAACTTAAAGTATGGTTCATAAAAGGATGCCATTAAGCTCTGCTAATACAGATAAGCTTTCTTTCAACACATGGATTAGTCATAGTTACCAAATCTTAGTTGATCGATTTGGTTTGAGAGCGGAATATATTCATGCTTATGAGCACCCCCTAAATAATGATCAGCGCTCTCTGAGCTCATGTGTGTTTCACATACGAAGAGCGCCAGCTAAGCAATGCACACAGTCCCACTTATTGAATCGTTTGAATGCGCTAGTATGCCGACCATTGCATAAAAACGATTCAATGAATGAGACTGTGTGCGTGGAAATCATTGCTCCGCTACCGCTGTTCGTATACGGGTGAAACAGGTGTGTGGTTACAGAGCGCTCAGTAAGCTATGGCATGTCGATCACTGCGCTGGGTAGAGAAAGAAAAGTGTGTGCTATGACATGCCCAGGCTTGTTTGTCTCAGTTTCAGTTTTGCCATCGCCGCGAGTTGTTTCGGTGCGGGTATGGTTATTTAAAAATATAAAGTTTGATGCCAACCGGCGTTTCTCAGTGGATATATAATTCATGTGAATTATAATTAGAAAGTATCTATTTAGCCAAGTAAAAAGCAAAGCAGTATACTTAAACCAGCACTTCCAGCAGATATTGACCTGGGTTTTCGCACGACTATTCCTGTTTAATCGTTTCTTTTTAGGAAATTCTTACCACCATATACATATGTATTATTTACACTAGTAACTATTTATGTAAATATGTTTGTATTTTTTATGCTTAATATATGCAAATAAAAGAAGTAAACACAACAACCATCGAGTAAATTTTTATTTGTGTCAAACTGAAACTTTTTTTCCAATAATAAACGGTTAGCTGATTCACGTCTACAGCAAGTTCATAAAATTAATTGAAAACTTGTATCAACCAAAGCATTGTTTATATTTGCTCAACAATGATTTTATTCAACTAACAATATTGTCCACTCAAGGTAGTCGTTTTGTAATTATTAACAAATATACATTTGTCCCAACTAGAAGGCTCAAGTAAATTGCAGACTTTCGTGAACTAGATATTTATTTCGCCATATCCAACTATGAGTGTATGCATGTATGTGCATATTTACATACGTATATGCATAGATACATATATAAGTGTCCGCATATATTTTTTCTCGTCACTTGCTCTGTCGCTTCACTGCAGCAAAACCAAGTTGTGGGGAAAACCCTGACGATATGCGTACATTTGAAATCATGGGTTTGAAGATAGCGCAAATTGATGTGAAAGTTTCAATTTCATATTAAATATATTTATGTATGCATGTACATATGTACATATGTAAAAAATGGAAAATACATTTTCTTCTATAAAAAATTTCTTAAATCAGTATGCAGCTCTTAAGAAAAAAATGCTCGTACATCTCATCGCTACCATGTCCAACTATCGAATGTGAAAATCGGCACTTTTCAAAATTTTGATTTGCCACTTAAAATTTTATTTCGTATAGCAGCATTGCTTAAGTTATTGTTTTTGACAACTTATTTGTTGGTTAATGACTGCAAATAGTTTTATAGAAAATTAGAGACGAGAAATAATACTTTCATAAAAATTTAAGTACATACATAGATTTAAAAAGCTGCTTGAATACAAAAGTTTTATGAAAATGTCACATTAAACAACTGTCTAAATCTACGTTATTTTTTATAAATAAGGCCGTAAACATTTCCTTACATCGTCAATTTCCATATTCTATTTTTACTCTTTCAATTTCACTGACCAGCGCTGCAAACGATATCAACTAGTAGGCTAACAACCAGAATTGAAATTTAATACGCAAGTACTTACAGTACTACAAGTATACAGAGAGTAGATTTGGTTCTCCCTTTTGGCAGCAGCAAATATCTCTCGTACGCGATGAGAGAAAGTAGAGTACCTACTTTGGTCGAGTAATAGCAAGTACGTGAAGTATTTACTCTCTCAACGCCAAGTAGTGTATGTATGCGGTAAAAGAGTAACAACGTGTTGGGAATAGAGTACAATGCAAGGAGTACTTATTGAACGAAATGCGGCAAATACACTTGCGCTGGACTTTAATACATATGTATCTACGCACTTTCCAGCTCAGGTACACACACACACCATTTATTTAAGCTATACTGTCTGTATGTTTGTTAACAGACACAGAGACGCTTGTACACACATGCGCACTCGCACGCACATTCGTATTGTTATTTGCATCAACCCATAACAACCATACAACATAATCACAATGTTTTATTATAACAAGAACATTATTATTATAACAAAAACAATTTATGTCAGAACAACTGTTTATAACGAGCGGCCGTCTAATAACACCAGCAGACAGGCAGACAGCACTCAATTTATATGCTGGTCTCTGTGCCCCCCAAAACGTCGGGCAGCTTCGCTCACTCGACAGCCAGCCACCCCATTTAGTGCTGCCAAAAAAAAATCAGACAAAAAACGTGCTCCGTTCGTCGCCATTTTCGCTGTCGCCGCCATGGCCCGCCACATCCACATCATCATCATCACCACCAGAAGCTACGAACGCTTAGCCGAAGCCCAACTCAAAGTGCTATCCACACATAGGGGAGGCACCAGCTCACCCACAATCTGCCGTTCGACCTGAAACCCGAATGAAGGCTATATCCACATACACACTGCTGGAAAGCCGAAATCGTCGCATACATAAGCACATCATATGTGTAAGTATATGGATATATATCGTTGATGTTTTTGCAAAACAACCCATCGATCAAATGCAAAACCGCCTATCTTACGGCACTCAAATTTTACAGGAGCGGGCGGATTTGCAAAAACATCGACGATATGTATATCCACTTATGTATGTATATGTATATACATACAAATTTAGGTACATATGTATGTATGAATTTGTGTATGTGTGCGTGAACAAAAGACTGAAACTCGCATTGGTATTCATATTCACCCTGTCTAGCCACAACCTACAGCAACAAAATTTTAATGGAGCTCTCGGGCATGCCATCGCGCCCCAGCCTCTCCTCAGCTCGTTGGTACACCAGCTCGCATGTTAGTTCGTCTGCTATTGTATTTATGTATGTGTTATGTGAGCACATTGCTCCAAAGTGCAGACTGGCGTCGTCGACGAATAACTGTCTTTTCTTGTCGTCTCCTTGCCGCCGTCTTTAGCTACGGCTATAGAAGTTTGGTCTACATAATAAAAAGGAACAAAGCCAGTTCGACGCGTAGCATCTAACTAATGTCCCCCACCTAAGGCTTACCACCGCCCAATATGTATATCCTCCACTGTTTCACTGAATCATGGCGGAGTGGTGGCGACAGTGACGCTAGCAGACACGCGCCATGACTCGTCTCTAATGTTGACACGAAACCAGACGTCGGTGTAGATACTCGTTAGTTCGTTAAGCTCCATTCCAAGCATTTGTTCATCGGTGGAAGGGTGGGGGAGTGCTACTTATTTTTCGACAGTTCAGCAGTTTATATGTTTGGGGATTTGTCAGTTTATAGCTTCTATGTGCAAGCGAGGAGATAGGGGAGGTAATATCTGCTTATTCTTGTCGGTTGTAATAAAGTTCGTATTAAGGTTTGTAGTAAAGAAATTTAACCGCTAGACATGACGGGCTGGATTTTGCCTTTTGTGGATGTTGTGGATGTGTCAACACATTTTAAAAGAAGTATATGTATATGTACATATGTATATACATACATATGTTAGTGAAAAAGCGGTTTTGTAGGCTCAGAAAATGCTAATACGAGGCACAGCAATTGGGGGCGTATTTTTGTATTTATTCATAGCAATCGAATGTAGGACTCGTCTATTCATAAACTCACAAATAGTATTTGGCGCAGAAGCATGGACAATGACAACATCCGATGAGGCGGCTCTTGGAGTATTCGAGAGAAAGATTTTTCAGAAGACTTACGGGCCTTTATGCGATGGCGATGGCGAGTACCGCCGACGATGGAACGATGAGCTGTATGAGCTTTACAACGACATAGACATAGTGCAGCGAATTAAAATTCAGCGGCTCCGCTGGCTTGGCCATGTTGTTCGAATGGACACCGACGCTCCAGCTCGGAAAGTATTCTGACTTCACTTGGCATTTCCAATTGCCGTCAGTTGGCACAGAAAAGAAACGACTGGCGTGCTTTGTTGAACTCGGCCAAAATCGCTTAGGCGGTTTCAGCGGCAAATAAGAAGAAGAAGAATTAGCAAAGCAAAGTTTTGGTACATATATACATTTAGGGGATCCCAATATTAGCATAAAATTGTGATCCCGGAATGTTGGGGTATTTTTTTAAGAAATCCCGAGATTAACCGTAAGACATAACCTTTATGAATTCCAGTTAAACTTCAATAATTGAAAGCATTTAAACATAATTTGAAATAAAAGTATTTAAAATTTACTACATACAAACTGGTTTTAAAAATCACATATTTGTTAATACAGACAAATCTTGAACAAATAGCTTTTGTAAATTGTATTAAAAAAAAAAACATGTGATTGAGGAACGCGCCACCCCTTTTTCATGCCGGTGTTATTATTATTGCATTTAAAATCTGTACGTAAAATCAGCAAAGAATTCAAAGCGGAGTCTTTTAATTTTGACCTAAACTTGTTACACACAAAACCTGCTGATGAAAAGCATCTTTCGGCCTCAACACTTCGCACACCGTCTTCAAAAGTCACAACTTAAAATAACACGTTCGTCAGGAAATGCGAAAAACTATTTCGTAGCACGATCCCGAAAATAAAGGTCCGCGGACCACTAACCCTCTCTTCGTCGATTTGACAGCTTCCACCCCAATCGCTGGCATCATAAAAAACTTTTGTTTACATTCATTGTAGCCAAGTTGATGCTTTTCGCACTAAATTTAGTTGGTATTCAAAACGCGAAAATTTTTGAGTTTGGTGCTTTGTGCGTTTTTGGTGCTTTTGCTTTTAGTTTGAAGACACCAAATTAGAAAATCTTAAACAAATGGAAGCAAAATGTATAGCAATAGTAACTGTGGTAAGCAACTTTACAAAAATGTAAACAAAATCATGGCACAGTGAGAATCATAAGCGACAACAAAATATGTGGCAGCACCTTTAATCATGCCAGAAGAAATCGACCGCCGTGCAAGAAACATTGATTTTTATTAATTTGAATTGGCATCCTTACAATAAAATTACGTATGCATATAAAGTCCATAAAATATGCCAATAAAAGTTTGGTGCTTTTTTAATTCAAAACTTGGCAATACTGCTGTTCCATGCGTCCTCTTTTTCATGTAAAGTTCGCCTTGCTCTCTCATTCTGGTATTTGTTGACGTCACGGCCAGTTGCTCTCAGCTCGATTGGCGCAATCTTGTATTCTATCATTCTTGATAGCGTAGCACATGCTAATCATATGGGCAAGGGCGACTTTACCTTTTGTTTTTTTTTAACAAATTTTAACAACAATTTTTCTGAAAGGTAAATAAAAGCTCTGTCTACACTTTTAGCGTATAATTTCAAAAATGCCAAATTTTGAGTTGTGACTCTTTTGAAGACGGTGTGCGACTTGTCGGTTGAACTCATAAGGCATCATTCTTCTTCATTACAAAATAATTTTACCAGCAGATCTGATAAATTTAAAGTTTTTTGATTTGAGAAAATTTTAGTAGATTGATGTAAAACATTTTCCTTAAAACTTTCTGTTTCGTTTATATTAGCGGTGCTATGTGTCCAAAAATGGTTTTGGGTGTAATTCTAAAAGTATAGTTTCAAGATTTTTAATTTAATTGTAATCTGTGGGGAAAGTTGGTGAATAATATTTTTAATATGGTGAGACAGTTTCGCCAATCCGCTGTGTGAAATAAAATCTTTTTTGGCAGCAGTAAATTTTTGATAACCACAGATTTATGCTTAATAAAATATTACAATTGATCAATTTAATTTTAATCAATTAAAGCTTTTGAAAAGAAATATTTAAAATATTGTAATACTTCGTAATTTTGTTTTACCGGTGGCTCCATTTTCTAATATTTTATTATTTTTATTCAAAAACTTTTATTGATTATTGTTGCCTTTCCACAATAAGTTTTTCATTAAAAACGGCCTCGAGCTCAATAAAAATTGTTGAATATAATTGTTATAAGGCCATAAAATAATAAAAACAAATTTTATTATTTTTGCTTAAATTTGGGGCTTAGATTTGACGAAAAATAACACACATCAACAATCTTTTGCGTTTGTCAAATTTTCTATGCGTTTGTCAAAAATTTCACCAGCCTCATAAGCTAGTGAAATTTTATTTTTATTTTATTTTGTCACCGATTCACACGCGCACATAGTATTGTTCAAACTTTAACATACCCATACGCCACGTAGAACTATATAAGATGTTAGATATGGCGTATGAGTAACATTATTTCCTGCAGCTAATTAATACCAAAAATTATTGCACATTTTCATTCGAACATTCAAAACATGTTTATGTATGGATTGATTTTGATCGTTAGTAGCTTGATTTTTTGGCAAAGGAACAGGATTTAATACAAATGGGAAAAAATTACAAAATATGTTATTTTTCTAATTTTTCCCTTGTTAAAATTTGAAATTTTTTCATAGAAATTAAAATATCTTGGGAAAATTACCTGATTTGGAAAAATGGTATACAGATGCATAATCTGCAACCCAATATTATGTTTACGTGTTTCGGCGTTTTCTGGTGTCATTTCAAAACTTGAGATTTTCCCTACAGCGTAAGTGTAGTAAATTTCACTACGTAGTACCCTAATATCTGCTAAATATGTGTGCTTAATTTCAAAAAGTTGGGCGCAGCAGGAACTGCAGAAATTGTTACTTAGTTCTCGAAAATATAAAAGCAAAGAAATTTTTAAAACCCCCTAAACAATTAATAGACATAACAGTTATTTCGTAAAAAAAAAAATAAATTTCCAGACTGTCACTTTTAGGTGAAAAACGGTTTTTAATTTTAATAACTCTTCGAAAATATAAAAAAGGAAATCATTAAAACTCTTCAAACAATCAAAGGAATATTATCTGGATAACTAAAGAGAGAGTAGAGTACATATGCTCATAAATATCATACGCGGAAATTAATAAAATACCAATGAGCAAACAAACCGGTTACAACGATGTTTTATTACCGACTTTGTACTACATAAGATTCTCATCTTTAGAAAGTACTAGATATTGCGGGATATTTCTTCGGTGTAAAGTAACCCTGCAAAAATCGTTGGACCATGTAGTCCATTTGTGGTATATTGGAGTACTTACAAAAGTGTTCCTCTGTCATGCTGTAGCGGACCAACTCGTGTCTCTGCGCCAGCTTATTCTTTGTTACCCGATAACTGCTCGTGTTTTAACGAAATGTGATTGAAGTTGAGCATTTGAAAGCACATTTGCATGTCTGGCTGTAGCTGAACGTGTAGAGATGCTCGCTGTTAGTTGTGAGCTCCCAGCATGTTCAGGTTCAAATGCCGTCAGAGGAACATGTAATTTTTAATTTTTGTCTTGGTTTTTATTAATTTCGAAAAAGCATCTGCGAAGTGAAGAACAAAAGCGTGTACAAACGAAAAAATATAACGATAATGTCATTGGAGTATGTTGGGAGTAGTTTTGTGCTACTCTGATGTAATGCAGAGATGGAGTATATGGTCCTGCCCTAGGACATCGCAATGTTAATTGGACCACATTTTTTATATGAATTGTGGTTAATTTTGGAGTATTCCTTGGTCCTGAGGGAGTACTCTTTACACGTATGCATGGAGTAGTCGCGATTTTTGCAGGGAATAACCAAAAATGTTATTGTTGGCAAACACAGTAAACAGCGAATAGCACCAACCATGTCTTAGGTAAAACGATCTTCAGCCACACTCCCGCTGCGGGCATATTCTAACTGTCTGCCCATAACTCCCACATGAAAAGGTTTTTGGCAAAAAGTAACGGCGGAAACCCAGTAGGTACTAAAAAACGAGGAAAGATGCACTATAAAATGAATGTGTTCGCAACGGTGTGGGCAACGGCAACAGCTGCCGCCAATACCGCCTAAAACATCGTCACACAGTAACGGCCGTGACACTACCAACAATGCCAATAACAATAACTAAACAGTAGAGTGCAGTAAAAATATATATATGTACCATATGTACATAGGAGCGAAAACATATAGACGAATGCAATCCACTTAAGTGCAGCGAACAAATGAAAATAACATGAAACGTAAAAGGGAAAAAAATACAACTCCAGCAGTTGCTGGCTGTTTTTCTGCGGTTGTGAGCGCTTGGCTGGTCGGGCGCTGTGCTGGACTGGCGGTTGGTTGGTTTGTCGGCATGTTTTTTCTACATGCAACTGATTATCGGCAACAATTTCATTAATATTCAAAACCAGCGCAAGTCAGACAGCTTGGCAGACAAACAACTTCTTGGGCTAATATGTGGCAGCATATTAGTCGACGCTTGCGGGTAGTTGCTACTTGTAAGTCAGCAGCAGTTGAGCGTTTGCTGCTGCATATGAATGTTTAGACATACGTACATACACATGGAGTAAGTAGTTACTTTGTGATGGTGTTCAAGACCTCGGCTTCCTTTTTCAGTACGGTCATGGGTGAATGTCTGCGCAGTTGCTATTGCATCTAACTACTCGTACTTCTGACCGCATCTTAGAAGTACTGGTTGTTGTTGCTATTATTGTTATTGGCATTTTACTTTTGAACGTAGATAGATACATATATATATTTGTTTAGTTTTGGTTCGCGGGCAAGTTTACGTCTTTGTTTTAGTTTGCAATTCGTTCAGGCCTCTTTGTTTCAGAGTTGCATGTCTCCGTGCATAGCGGTTGGCCGTGATTGTTCTGTGGTAATGACAATCGTATCGTATCGGCTTCTCAAACCGATTTGCAACTGATGCTTTTTATTGCTGCAGAGGCAGTTTTTAAAAGTTGAAATACTTAAATAAAACAGTGCAAATAGTACCGCGAAATTAGCATTTTATAGGTTGCAACCTCTTTCAAGTATATATGTACATGTACATACTATGTACGTACATATGTGCATATTTATGTATATATACAAACTCTCAAACTGCAATGGTGTGGTCAACTCATTTGTATTAGTTAGGAACACTTATAGATGCAGTGGTGCCATTGATTACAATGAAAGTGTTGTGTGTGTTATAATTTGAGCTATGTCTTTTATAGTGTAAACAATAAAACCAATCATACATTCTACGAAAAAAGTGCAGATATTACAAGTATAACTGTCGTAAATAATAAGTTTTACCTGAATTATTAAACTTAAGTATTTATTTATATGTATTTTGATGCAAAGTGTTAAATTATGAAACTCAACAAAACTCTTATTAAATATAATAAGATAATAAAATATGAAAGAATATAAAAAATACTGGTTTCACATTATACAACATTATAGTATTTTTATGTGGAGGTACTTGGGATATCCGCAGCCTCTTTTATGTTTGTTTCAAGGAATGAAACCGAAACCCAAACCGAAACCGTAACCGTTTAAAACCGTTTCGTTTTTCAAAACCGAAACCGAAACCGTAACCGTTATCTTGACCTGAAAAGGAACGATACCGAAACCATTTCAATCACAGGTTTCAATCGGTTTCCAGAAATTTACAAAAATAATAAATAAAAATTTCTTTGAAATAAATGATTTATTTAACCAAAATCAGCAACATTTTGCTAAAATTCTTGTTAAGTAGTAAATAAGTATGGCAAGGTAACTTTTCGCAAAAATCTGCTGATGACTTTGTTGTTGTGAATCGATAATCGATTAATTATATATAAGTAGTTTCTTTCCCGTACGCAATGCGAGATCCCGCGTGTGCCCAAAATAGCCCAGAAATCATGCCTGTACTCAACAAAATGGGTAATAGAGAGCGAAAATTCGAGCGTATTCGATCGTAAGTGTATTCTTCTTCCTGCCCGAAACAGCCCGAAATTTTCTCCGAGTAAAAATGGATAAAGTGTCAAAGTGCATATCAGCTGTATTGTGTTTACATGTTGCCTGCATTTACTTGGTGCTTTTAAGGAAATGTGAATGGCCTGTTGATGTATTTTCAATCTATGTACTTAAAATCAAATTTGTGAAACCAAAATTCAATTTCCAAGTGTTTGCATTTAATACCATGTTCTGACCGACAACCAAAACATTTTTCCTTCATTTTCTTTTCATTTACAACCTTTAACTTTCATTCTTATTTTGCTTTGGCCAGGCAATTAACAATAAATCCGAAATGGCGTATTAAAGATGATAAAATATGACTTCCACTTCGATAAATAATCGAAAAAAACTAGTGAAGACACCGATTGGAATGAGTGGAAAGTGAGTTTTCAAGTAGTTTTCAGCGAAAACTGGTTTTCGTTTAACAGATTTTATATGGACGAAAACACAAGCTTTAGGTCGAAAACCAGTTTTAGCAACGAAAACATGTTTCCGATGTCGGTCGAGAACATGTATAAGTGACAAAAACAAGAACAACGTGAATCAGCTGTTTCTCGACTTGTGGGCACGAAATGTGGGTTTTTGCGTTTCCGTACTTCTGAACTTTGTTCCATTTTTGAAAGAAAATGTTTCTCTTATTCTCTAATTACCAAATCCGGTCCGGATTGTTAGGGAAAGAACCTAGTGTTGATATTATCAGTGAACTGTAATTTTCGATTTTCTTTCCTCAACGTTTAAGACATTGTGATTTAAACAATATCAACAAAATTTCTGTGAAAAACCGAAACCGGAACGAAACCGAAACCAAAACCGAAATAAATTTTGAAGAACGACACCAAAACCGAAACCGAAACACTTGGCAAAACCGAAACCCAAACCGGAACGTTATTTTGAATCGGTTTCATTCCTTGGTTTGTTTCCTTCACGACTATAAATTAAAGGCAAGTTTCAGTGAAAAATTGTACATGTACTTACTTTTTATTTCATTAAATAGAGCGTCTGTTCCCGGCTTGGGCTTGCTGTTGATAAATAACTGATGCAATTGCCTATTTAAGAAGTCCCACATTGCAGCTCAAGGCGATATTAAAGACATTGTATGCTTAAAAGCCTATATTCACAGCTTTAATATATAATTTAGTGTGCGCTTCCACACCGCAGAGTCTGGGTTGAAGCCCTGGTCAAAGCAAGGTCGCAAAAACAAATTTGAAAAAAAAAAAATGTTTTCTTTACAGCGGTTGCCCCTCGGCTGGCAAAGGCAAACTTCCGAGTTTACGAATACGAGTTTAAAAATACGATCGCCGTTCGGAATCGGCGTAAAATTGTAGGTCCCTCCCCTTTGTGTGACAACATCAAGGCGCACGCCACAAATCGGAGGAGAAGCTCGGCCAAACACTAACATATGTGTAAGTGCCGATCTATTATTGTTATTATCATTATTGATAGTTAATTTTCTGTTGTATTTTTAACCAGAAAATATCTTTTTAAAACGTTAAAAATTATATTATACGTCTCACAGCAGCCAACCAGCAAATTCGCAATGGCACGCACATCAAAATTTGATGAAATATTAAACTGCCTGTAATTTAATAGGTATATTGTACGAAAATATTCGTATGTTGTGCGAATTAAAAAAAAAAATGTTTCTGCATTAGTACTATGTACGGGAGTATTAACGAATACAGATTTGTAGATTTCGAACATTTTAAAAGCATACGTTAATATTACGAATGCCTTCCTACAATATACAAAATTATTCGTACAGAGATTTGTTCAGTAATTTACGAATCCGTTACGTAAAAAAAACGTAAGATTTCGTTAATTGTACTGAAAAAATGCTTTACGAAAGTCCTTTCGTTATATTTGCGAATGGTTCGTAAAATCTTGTTTCGTTGTGAAAAATTTGTTCGTATTATGAACGAAAGTTTCGTACACTGTACAAAAACTGGGACCACGAAAGTCTTTCGTAGCACTTTTACGAAATTTTATTTTCAATGTATTTTCATTTTCAAATCGTGTGCAATATTTAAAAAAATCAGCAGGCTTTCCAAAAATTTTAAACACTTCAATCTGAATTAAAAGAAAAAAATATAAACCAGTTTATAGCCCATTAAAATTTAGTGCAATAGAGTAAAAGTGTTGTATGGAAGCTAACCTAAGTTTAAACCAGCTTGCTCGTGCATTTAAACAAGTTTAAACCACAACCGTGCACGGAAAACTGACCCTAAAACATCCAATCAGGTTTAAGCGCTGAGGGGATAAAATTTAGTACTTTAGCTAATTGTAAGCCAGTTTGAATTCGACTTGATCCAATGCGCGAAATTAAGGATTGAATATAATATACATATGTAATACATTCGAACTGATATTGATTATCATAAAATAATATTTTTAGTTAATAAGTATTCCTTCATTACATGTATTAGAGGAAAGTCTACATAAATATGTAAACAAATGGGAAATGTACATATTTACGGTAAAGAATTTGTATTTAATAAAGTGTTTTTCACAATTTGATCTTTATAATGAAGTAGTATCTGACAATTTGGCTAAAGAGAGCTTAGCACAGTATTCCTTGGTGTGCGCCCCCGTCATAAAATGGGTGAATATTTCGTCCAAAAATGAGATGCTGAAATTGGTGAAATCTCATGTCGCCCTCAATTTTATAAGATCTACCTAGCAGAGAACTCATGGAATGCCTTCCTTGCCTTGAAGATAAGCCGGCGAAGCACCTTTTATGCTGCTGCCTTTGTAAGGTCTAGGTAGAAGACTCTTGGCAGAGATGTGGTAGAGGCTTACAACTGAGTTCTTTAACATCGAACAATCTGCATCGATTTATGTATAGAACGTGAGGATTTAAATTAGATTAAAAGAAAAACGGAAACAATACTAGATCCAGAGCCTACTGAATGCTGGTGCAAAATACATAGAATTTATAGAAGACGCACATATCGTTCTTTTTCTCTACCTATTCGCGGATAGCCACGCAAAATCGTATTATTACAAAATGGAATTTAAAAAAATGTTGTTGGGTTAAAATTTTGGATTGTATTAAATATGCTAAGTACAGAAGACTTAAATCGTTAAGCAACCTTATGAAAAATTTTAGTGCGTTTTGTAAGAAATTTTTAAAAATGTACATATGTATGTATAACACAGCCACGGTCAGATTCGATTCGAATAACATAACAGTGATAACAGCGAATCCTAGGTATTCGAACGTAGATGTTTGTACTTTCCGTTTAGCAAAAAAGCTGCTTGGATCTCCATTTTATTTTCTAATCTTTTATAAAGCGGCGCCAAAGCAAAATGTGGTATTTAAATGGTGAGTCAATTACGCATTCCTCCATATTGTAACCACTACACTCTTTCGTATTCTCTTTATTACTCAGATACTAACTGGCCAGCCTAATGAGGTGCGTTAGTCGCTACGTGCCACTCCCACTATAAATAAGTATACAATTTTCGACAGTTCTAATATCTGAAATGTTTCTGCAAGCAACTAAATATTAATGGAATAAAGCTGGCTGATTTCCTTTTTCAGTGTCAATTTCTCCAACCCGTGGGACGGCTCATAGCGTAATAAAGTTGCTGATATGGAAGATTGCACACGCATCTACACAATGTTAGTCTATAAAAACACGTCCGTAAAGGCAACCAGGAGCAGCATGAGATCCATGATTTGGCTCCGGTAAACGCCTACATTCGGACGGTAATAATAAAAAATTTGTTGTTTTTTTGGTGTTGTTGTGACGCCATAAACTTTCGGCTCTTAAGGAGTGAAATAAAACAGCTAACACATACATCCACAAAACAAAATAACAAATACCGAGCCAATGCACGCACACATAAATATGTCTGCGAATACCAAGATAAATATCCGATACAAGCAAATTGAGTCAAGCAAGCGTTGAACGACCGCCCGGCCAGGCTATCCTTGAAATGTCGTTGGCACGTGTTTCGTTCGTCCTGCCGTGCACATTGCCGCCGTTAACAGCAAACATGTCTGCTCTCACACATCTATGTACATTTTTAATACATACATATATGTATGTATGTATATGTAAGTACATGCAAACACAGGAAGATATCGCTAGCTTAGAGTGAAAAGTTGCTAAGTCCATTTTTACAAATTCGACAGGAGAGAA
Organism: Rhagoletis zephyria; assembly: GCF_001687245.7. Taxonomy (NCBI): domain Eukaryota; kingdom Metazoa; phylum Arthropoda; class Insecta; order Diptera; family Tephritidae; genus Rhagoletis; species Rhagoletis zephyria. The sequence goes on from NW_016157099.1 coordinate 617,153, forward strand.
AAAATATTCCATTTAGCCATGTTTTTCAAGCATTTCGCAAAACTTTTAATACAATATTTTGTACTTTTAAAGCGAAGCAAAACTTTATTAAAAGATTTCGTACTTTTGGACTTAGCAAATTTGTCTTTCATATAAACCATGATAAAAAGATAGTAAGGTAGAACCAAGGCATAACAAGGAAGGTAGAAGTGATTTCGACATTTCTCTCTTTTGAACTGCGACTGAAATGTCAACTCTTAACCCTTTAATATTCAAAATTTAAATTATTTTATTTTAATTTTCAATTGTGAGCTGTGTGACTAATTTTAAATACATAATAAAATGAAAGGGAATTACGGCCGGTAAGTTGTGTTTGACAAGAGCCAGGACAACAAACTTGTGCATTATTTTAAACCTTCGAATTGTCAAGTGAAGCGACAATGGTGGGCAAATTGCTGCGATATTTCATTATTTAGGAGATTCTTCACGTGTGCGCGAAAACAATTTTAGTGCCAGTGACCTTAATTGTTGCCCCTCGCAGCCCAGTATTTCTAAGCGGACGCGTTTGTTCCCAGGTGTAGAATTTATCTTACGGAATATGAAGAGAAAATCTTCCACTCATATACGTGGATAGACCAAATTTCTGTCTGATAAAACCTAAACCAGAATTCCTTGTTGACATAAATAAACTGGAAGTATTTTTTAATAAATTTAATGGAAAGAAAATTTCGGATTGCAAAAATTGAATTGCTTAATTATTGAAGTTAAGTTCTGATGTAAATTAAGAAGAATAAAACTTTTTTTTTTAATGTCTAATATACCTTAGAATTAACTATTTGGATAAAAAAATAAATCCTCTAAAACATTGGGCTAGTAAAAGCAAGAAAATTGTGAAAATGGTTTTGTAAATGAGTGTTTCATTTAGTGTGTAATTTTGTGCAAGTATGCATTTCCACATATACATTAAAACGAAAATGCAATAACTAAAATGAAGCTGATTCTAATGAGATTTTAAATATTTTCATATTCATTTCAAAGATATAGAGTTTTATCAAATATGGTAAATGCATAACAAAGGTTTAATTTCTTTATTTTCATTTTTTGACATTACAGTCAGCTATAAGAGAGCTCGACTGAATTGTCACTTCTACCTTGTTGAATATGCCTTGAGGTAGAACCGTTCTCTCAATTCGTCGGCCATGATTTTCCAGCATTTTAAAATCATATAAAAGTGAAAATGAAATTGTTCAACATTTTTGTTGTTTGAGATTGGAAATGAGAATGTGTGTGTGAGTTTGTGAGTAAATTGTAAAATTAAAATGCTTGAAAACGCCAAAAATGCTAAAAGTGTCTCTCAGCGGTTCAATCTTACTATATTTCTATCATGATGTAAACAAGAAAAACAAAACTTCCCTTCGAAACGATGAATTTAAAATTTCTCTTGATTATTATATCAAAATGTGAGTTTTCATAAAAAAGTGAACTTAGCCACTTTTCACTCAGCAAGATAGCAATATGTAACTACATACATATATATGCATAATAATGTATTCATGCCAACGATGTGATTCTCACCGTCCCAACCCATGTTCTCGGGAGTGAGTAGGATTGCAAACGCTATTCCGAATTGGCTGCTACTGCTCGTTATGTCCTTCGTCCTTGATAAGCAGAAACCATTTCAAATTCGATTTTAGCAAGAGAAAGAATACGAGGAACTGAAAATGTTAATGATGTAGAAGAGCAAGGCAGAGGTGTAAACATTTATTTACATAGTTACTCCCTTTATTAGAAGAAATGAGAAACAGAAAGAGTACAAAAATACATACCATATATTTTATGTCCGCATATGCATACACATGTACATATCTCACACATTCCTGAAAAATTGTAATTTTTCATATCATGTGGTAGACAATGTATGTCAAAACGCATTGATCCGGATCTTAACCGGATATGCGGATTTTAGAATGTAAAAATTACGATAAAGTAACAGTTGTATGTGTATTGATGATGTGTTTTATTACTCATTTTGTAACTCAGTAGATTTAGAAATTTTGCGAACAATTCTGCGAATACGTTCAGGCACATTTTGGAATATCTGAATATCGAGACTTTATTTTGTTTATTTGTTTAATAATAGATTGGCGCTTACACAATATGTTAGTGTTTGGCCGAGCTTCACCTCCGATTTGTGGTGTGCGCCTTGATGTTGTCACACAAATGGAGAGACAGAGTTTTTCGATGACTCCGAACGGCGCATGTATTCCTAAAAGAAGCTGTTTTTCATGGCAGAATGCTCTCTGAGGTTTGTAATTGCCATCCGAGGGACGACGACTATTAGAAATACTTTTTTTCTTTTTTTTTTTGATGAAAACCATAAACTTAAGTCCAAATTTCAAACTTTGTAGAAAAATTTTAAAAATTCAATAAAATTTTACAACCACAACAAACTTCCATACAAAGTATATTTTTGTCTGGAAAAAATAATAACACCATCCGCAAAAAAGTATCAACTTAAATGGAAACGGAAAAACAATGCGTAGTATTCCATGAAATTTCATTCCTGATTTAATAAAATTTGATATGTTCTGCTGTAAAAGAATTCATCTAAATATGGCCAGTATGGAAGCCGCTGTGGTGTGGTGGTTAGAAGTGCGCACTACGATTCCGCAGGGCCTGGGATCGAGCCAAGTTTCAGAGAAAAGTCTTTTCTACCAGTAGTCGCCCCTCGGCAGGCAATGGCAAACCACCGAGTGTATTTTCGCCATGAAAAAACATCTTCTCATAAAAACACAATCGCCGTTCGGAGTTGGCGTTAAACTCTACTGAGGTCCTTCCCCTCAGCAAAAACACTAAATATTATGTAAGAGGAAGTGTTCAAACATGATTCAATTATTAGAGGTGTTTTGAGTAGCATTTTTGTAAAATTTGACACTCCCACCCACAGGGATGTTTTTTGGAAACAGGAGAAATACATATGTACATACATATGTGTGTACCAAAGTGGCGTACGTTGACCGCACATAACTCGAGAATGGATGGTCCCACCGTGAGCTATTTTTTGTTGTGTTTGTTTGTTTTTTTAATGCTTTGCGGTACAATTTACAGTTTCTGGATATGAAGAAGATATTAATTTGTGGGGAAACGATGGAGTTTTGATTTAAAAAAATACCATATACTACCAACATTTGGTTCTTTCGTTTCTTTCGCGGTTATGGCTTGATTTCTTCGAAATGGGTAATTCGAACTCTTTGACATTATACCGCCGATCAGAATATCAAACATTAGCTAACACAGTCGCGATTGGCGATTCGTGCAGGATACGCAGTTACTCAGCGACTGAGATGCGATCTATATCATCAAGTGAGAAGTACTGTCAATGACTAATTTCATCGCGCCGATTTTCAAAATGACTGCACTAAGCACCGAGCTGCCGTGTGTTCCGATTGGTCCACGAATGCCGACATATACAACTATTCGACATTGAAGGGAGCATCGTCTCTTTGGTCTGTATTCAATTTCTGTTGACCAACAACGCTCCTCACCCATTTTGTCTTGCTATACTATACTATACAGATTCATGAACTCACCATCTAACTGGATCATTGTTGTCGCCGGCGCATGAAGTAAAAAACTTGCTTCCAATTTAAAAAGTAAAAATTTCACTATTAAATATTTAAAAATGTTCTTAAAACTTGCAAAGAAATTTGGAAAAGAAATGTCATTGTTTTTGTTTTTAGGAGTAAGGTGGGGCCTTAGCTGATAAAATTAGAGCGAGACCGAGTCCTACTTTCAAAACCTTTCATTATTGAAGCTTAGAAATCATAGTATCTTTATTAACCTTCCCATAAATTTAGTACAAAATTACAAATCTCAAAATCTCGAGATGATTCTAAGCATAAATCCTATATGAAAACGAGGTAATGGAATTAAATTTGTTCAAATTTTGTTGAAGTATGTTTTGATACCTCGATATAGAAATCTTCATCCTGATCGTTATCAGTATTTTAACTTGGACTGAATTTATCATTCATAGATGCACTTCTACTTTGGTTAAAAAATGTCAGCATGCAGATTAGATGGACTTAGCAGGCGTTACTATGTTAACCACAAAGTTAAGAAGCGGCCTTTATATCCTAATCGAATATTACATATATACTCGCATCGAATTCCAATAAGAACCGCAATCTATGGTTAAATCGTGAATCTTTAGATCTCGCATTTATATGTATGTATGAATGTATGGATGCACTTTTCGCACTAGAAAGTGATGAGTTTCTTTGGCATAAAAATACAATAACAGCCATAGCGTTCAAAAACTTGTGGGGAGAGGTGGCTGTTCTTGTCAATATTACTACTTGTCATGAAAGTCGGAGATTTTCAAAGAAAACTTGTTCAGCGAAGCGATTTGCCCAACGAAGCGATTCTTGCGTACAAATGCTGAGTTATTTCGGTTTTTTTTGTATTAATAAAAAAGAAAGAAACTGCAGTCATATACTCCTACTTATCAATTTATGTACCTACATACTCTGCAGTAAAATTTAGGAACAGTCTGGCAAAGCGCTAGTTCCGAACTACATATTTCAGAACTATCTCTGAACTAGTGTAAAAAGGCTGCAGAGCGGGACAGTTGAAACTTGCGGTGTAAGTGTACAAATGCTCACTTCTCGTACAATATGAAAGTAGCTCAGCAAGAAGACCTTCGACTCAAGCATCGTTGGTCGCGAGTTCAAATCGCGGTGGAGGCAGTTGTGTGATTTAATGAATTTAAATTTGCACGCCGCCTACAAAGGTTTTTTTTTTTATAAAATATGTAACCAGCATGGAATCCACAAAAGAAAGTAAAAAAAACGGAAAACTATCCAAAAATGGAATCTTAAAAATGTTTTCTTAAAAAAAGAAATTCCCAAAACGGAACCGGTTAAAGACTAGTTGCAAAGTACTGCACTGGGCGGCAGTTGCAACCGCCAATAACATCGCCGTGTGAAACTGGACAGTTGAAAGCATTTCTTTGGTATTGAGCTAGAACTAGTTTTGTCGGCAAAAGGTCTAGTTCAGAGCTGGGCAGCTTCGACAGATAATTTTTGTAGTGTGCGTGCAATTAATGTCACTGTGTGCGTGCGAACAAGTCGTGCGGTTGAATGAAGCTTTCGCTGCCTTCTAAAGCAGAGCGTGTATGTATACGCGAATATGCCCGCCGGGCAGGCGCCGCCCAGGGCTGGTCTAGTTCTACGCTAGTTCTGAGCTATAGTCAGATTTTCTGCAGGGTAAATACATATCTAAGAGACGCTGTAAGCGTGTGCATTTGAACGAAGATTAAGTGTTTAAATTAAAAACACACCTACAATTGCATCGGTACATACATATGTAGATACGTTGTTTGATGCTTATTGCCGGTTCGTGATCTACAGACATATCCCAGAGTAAAAAAATGGGCAGACTGAAAATTTTCTCGTTTCGTGCATCAATTTTATTGTTTCGCATGTTAGTTTATGTTTTCTGTCTTGTTTTTGTGGTTTTATGTATGAATGTATGTGTACTCACGTTGTCGCCACAAAAAGCGTGTGTGCTAACTTGTCAGAGAGTATGTCAATTCGTAGAGGAAAATGAGCCAAAATTGGCGCTGGCAGCAGAAAGAAGCAATATGAAAAATGTACAAATAGTAAGGAGGTTTAAACCCCCCTGTGCATAAAAATTTGCTATCATTTAGTTTAAGATAATAATATAGATAATAAATATTTTAAGATCTCAAATATTTTAGATTTCGTTTCAGGGATAGTATTCGAGAGATCTAGGTTTAATTTAAGCCAGGAAGGTTCTATAACCTTTTGCTTCTTTGCTAGAACTTCTAAAATATTGCCAAAAACTGTGATTTTTTGATACTTTTACCTCGTGTTTTATGCATATCTGTATATCACAAAAAAAGCTTTAACATTTGCCGTACCAAATTTTTTTTTACATTTTTTAAATGGAGCGCACAAAAATAAACTATACATCAAATTGTTTGAAATCCATTGAGGAAACAGTAACTTCCTATGTGGTTCACTTTTTCCAAATGCTTAAAGAGTTATAAGCAAAAAACGACAGCTTTCGAAAGTCAAAGTTAGCGATGCTTCTAGAGGGCATGTTTTTGTCCGATTTCAAACAGTATTTAAGAAGGTTAGACGCAATGTGTATGCAAAACTTGGTGAAGATAGGTGAAGAGGTTTTCGAGAAGAAAATCTTTGACACGTCACGTCCAGTTTCCAAAAAAATGTACGAAAAACTAATTTTCGCTTAAGATCAATTGAAAATATAATTTTTGCGTAAATATAACCGCACTGCCCAAAGACGTGAAGATCCGTATTTTCGACCAAAATTATTTCATGCGTTTAGCATTTTTAACGAGCTTTATGAAGAATGATGTATTGTGGAACGAATTTCCATCATCCCTTGTCAAATATGGTTTGGAGACAAACCGGTATCGGCGTTGTGCCGTCTTCAGTGGCATTTTTCATTTTAAATAGTTCATGTTTCCTTCCGCGTTTTATGTATTCGTGTTACTATCAGCTAAGTGCGTCAGTTTTTGTTTAATTTGCTCTGATCCAATACTTTTCGTGTAAAATCCTGTAAAAATGTCAAACAGCAAAACTATTCTCTAAAGTGAGAGTAAAAAATTAGTAACAACAAAAAGTACGGGAACAAAAAACCATTTTTCCTGTAAAAACGTCAACCAGTGATCGCGTGACACTTTTCATGATCTTACCAGAAGAAAAAGTTCGGCTAAAATCTTGCAACTTCATTCTCTACACAACTCTCCAAAAATAGCTCTCACTTACAGGATTTCGGAGGAATTTAGAGTACGGGATCATTTTTCCTGTAACTTCCTGCAAGTTCGTGTAAAAACCTGCAAGTTCATCGAGTACTGGATCAGAGCTATTATCTCGCAGGTATGTGCTATTTGGTTGCTGGTATTCGCCGGCCATGGAAATCCTTTATTTTTGTTTTCTTGGTTTTAGTGATTGCGTCACCCCATTAGCTAAGAAAGCACACAGGAGAGAGCTAGACACAATATATGCTATTGCCAAAAACAATGGATACAAAAAAGATCTGGTGGACAAAATTAGAAAAATTAGAATTTTCGAAATCGGTTGACGTGGTCCAAAGTTATGCGGTAACGTACATAAAAACAAAAAGATAAAAATATTCCGGCGAATTAATTGTTGATCTTGTTTTGAAACCGATTAAAAAATTAAATAAGTTACAAGAGCTCGTCACATTTGTTATCAAAGTGGCCCAAGTTTTTTATAAAAAGTAAAATTGCGTCAATAAAAGTAATTATTTAAGAGTGAGTGACACAAAAGCACAGTTCCGGAGATTTGCCCATATGTATCTATAACAGTTTCTTTAAAAAGTTTGTGTTTCATACTTCAGACAAAAAGCTTTTGTGTCCCCACTTGTCTTCTTTTGTACAAATATCATATGTACATATGTATGTATATGTGTGCGCAGATACTTACGACTCTCCGGATATTTGATTGTACATACATACACATGTACATATGTATGTAGGTCGGCCATATGATTGTCGTCTTGTGCGACAGCTAACACCCATCTCTAAATCTGTTTGCCAGCTTGTCTTACCGTCAGCACTATCCATCTGTCTGGCTTGTTGCCTGTCTGTCTGGTTGTCTATAAGTCGCCTTCGTTCTGCCGCACAGTGCTCCCGAAATTCAAAAGTGCGGCCAAAATTCTAAGGTTTAAAGAAATGATTCGACATTTCGTACTAGGGGGTTTTCAACGACGTTAATTACGAATCCGCTATCAGAATTGAAAAATTCGAAATGGCGGATCCGGGAAGGCGTCTGGTAAATTTCGGGCTTTTTAATTTTTAATTCTCAGAAAAATTCAGTCAATTTTAGTGTCACAAAGGGCAAGTTTGAAGTAGTTAGGACTTACCGTTGATTTTTTTTTTTGTGGGCAGTGCCAGTTATTTTCTTCCATACGAAGTATGTTCGATGATATAAAGAAAATGAGCAACACCTTCAACAAAAGAAAGAAACCAAAAAGTAACCGTAAGTTCCAGATTCTTTAAACTTACACTTTATTATACTTAAATTCAATGGGCCACAAAACTGCAAACTCAAAATCTTTCTGTGAAATCTAATTAAAAAGCTCGAAATTTTTACATGGAGGTGAAACCAATATGTACGAGCATGTTAAAAAAAAAAACAAAAAAATATAAGGAGCAGAAATGAGCATTTGAGTTTTGTTTTATTCTACAGCTTATACTTTTCTACGTAAACTCCAATAGGTTTAAAGGCAGCATCCAACAGCGTGTTGTTACTGTTGCATTTAACAACTCAAATTTTGTTTAAAAATAAACGAAAAAAATACATTTACATTTTTATTTCTTAAAAATTCCTGTTACAGTATTTCTTTTCACAAATTTTGTTACGTATTTTACTAACCTTCAGACGTAGAATCCATTTGGTTGTACTTGGGAGAAGGTCACACTAGAAATTAATATAAAGAGAGGACTTAGGGTACAGGTCGTTACAGTGAACAGTATTCGCTTCTTAGGTGATCCCTTTTCAATGTCAAAAAAGGCCTATCTAGAAACTTTATTTTCTCGAATTTTGACCGCACTTTTGGAATTCGGCAGCACTGTGGCCGGCCCATATTTGTCACGAAAAATTTGCGTCTGCTTCTTGGCGCGTGCGTTCTTCACATTCTCTATTATTTTGTCTACATTAGTTCTCCATGCGACGCCGACCACCAATCACCCATCCACCCACCAACCCAAACATTCACACAATTTTTTTTTTTAGTCTGACCTAACCGACAAGTGCAACGTCATGCTCGACTTGTTTAGGTGGGGGGAATGCGAAAGGAGGCGATAGCTGGTTGGTGTAGGTTACCGTGTGGCACAACTGAATTCGACACTCTGTAAGACTTGACGTCACTGCTGCCAACGACGAGCAAAGCCGGCATACGACGCCAACAATTCGGCTAGACAATGACGGTATGCCGCTGTTAATAATAGTATTGTTGTTGTTGCTATTATTGTTGCATGTGCCCGATGTCGCATGTGGATATCAATGTGTGTGCATAAATGCGACCCTAGGCCGGTTGGTCACTGGATGGAACACCTACCACAGGACAGGGAAACATGCAGAATATGCACACATACATATATATGCATGTATGTATGTATGTATGTATGTATGTATGTATGTATGTATGTATGTATGTATGTATGTCTGTATGTATGAATGTATGTGTTTGTTGAACGACCTTCCGACCAGCATATACGCAAGTGTGTATGTAGAACTCTTCTTGGCCGTCCCACCCATTGGCCAATAAACGCGGCGAACCGACTAACCAATTCGCCGACCAACAGTAGATATATTTTTCGGTTAGACATGTGCCAATTTACCATGTTTTGATATTATTGTGTTTTTGCCAGTGTTTACTATGCATCAGTGCGCCAACTTTCTGCTATGTAAACAAGTTTAAATGTTGGCTGGGTTGACGCGACGACGGAAGTACATATATACATACATACATGCATCCATAGCTCCAGACATGCGTGCGGTAGGTCGTTCGGGGTGTTTGGGTAAAGAGGCGACAGATTGTTACTTTGGGGAATTGCTGGGTAGTGCACACGCTATGGCATCGGCGCCGTAGCCACACCTAGACACGACGCCTTTCGACTCCGTTTTCATATACATAAGTATATAAGCTTTCGTTGTCATATACATATATGTAAGCCTGTAATATATACATACATATCTATTTAAGTGCATATGTACGTATATTAAGTTTTATATGGGTTATGATGCCTCTATATAGTAGGCAATATGGAAAAATTATGTAAACTAACCGAAATGCGGGTATACCTGGTTTTCCTTGATAAGAATGGAGCACAGATTTCCAGCTATTCGTCGACAGATATATACTTTTGCCGAATGGAATATGAATATGACAAACCGAGTCCTAAATACAGACAAATTCTAATTTAAATGGACGTAACTCAATTAACTATAACATTGAGTTACATATTGCACACCTAGATTTAACGTTCGATCAACTAAAAAAAAAAATTGGACCATTTTTTTGCACAAATCAATGCATAGGACGTAACTCCAATAAATGCAAATATTTTTTTTTTCATGATTGTATACATTAACTAAAAAACTACTGTTATACCTGCTTTTGTATTACTGGTGCTGAATCTGTACGGTCCACAAGCAGTTATGTATATTTCTCGATATGAATTTTGAGTTAGCTCACTTTAGACCTATATCGAATTCGAGGTACGCCTTTTTTAATTAATTTTATTCCCAGTTATGTCTCTTCTCTTAAAAAGTAAATATTAGGCGCCCACATTTCGACGCCTCCAAACCATGCCATGTTAAGTCAACTTAGACTTAGTCAGACTTAATATAGTATGGTTTGGAGGCGTCGGTTTATGCTAAGTGCTTAATAACAATAAATTGGCGCTTAACCAATATGTTAGTGTTTCGCCGAGTTTCTCTTCCGATTTGTGCCTTGATGTTGTCACACAAAGGGGAGGGCCCTTTAGTTTCCCGCCGACTCCAAGCGGTGATTTTATTTTTATGAAAAGCGGTTTTTCATGGCAGAATAAACTCGGTGGGTTGCAACTGCCTGCCTAAGATCGACCGCTAGAAGTTCGCACTTCTAACCTCACGGCCTCAGTGACTGGATATGATTTCGAATATGAAAATCTTTACGAATCGCGGTCATCCTGAATACCTTCAAATTCTATGACTCTTCTGAATACGTTTTCTGTAAGAATTAATATAATCCCCTGAGGGTTTTTTGTAAAAAAGTGCATTTCTGCGCAAAATAATCTCAGCTTTCAATAAAAACTGATTATAATTGAACTTTGGACAATTATTCTTTCTAAATCAATAATAATAAAATAAATAAATTATCATAATTGTATAATTAAAAACTTTCAGAAATAATTTTATTATTTTATTTTATTTAACACAAACATTCAATACATATGTACGTGCATAAAAAGCCAAACACGTCGACTATTTTATTCTGTAACAGGCTTTAAAGGATTGTTTGCATAATTGATATCTGTATTGTGAAGCTTCTATTTTGAGCCGGTTTTTTGAGAATCGGAATTTACCGATTAGATGGCCTTGTCACTGAAATAACCAAGTCCTCTCTGCCTTTGCACTTTTGGAGTAACAATTATATCCAAATCGATGTAACTTTTCCGGAATTTTTCTATGTGCGCTGAGAAATGACAGTCTAAATGACGGGAAAAACGGGCATCTACTGCACATCCAAAATCTTCAAAACATTTGACGAATTTTACACAACTATAAAATGCCTATTTTTTTAGCAGAGTTTTACAAGCGTTGCCAGCAAACATAAAAGCTCCATTAAACACGTTATGCGAAATCTTACATGCCTATACCCGTAGCTGCGTATGTAACGTATACGCCCCGTAGCACCATACGCATTCATCTAACACGTTTACTCGCTCGAATTAACTTATGTAAAAGTAGTTAATTAAATATTGGCGTGGGAGATTTTTACACAGTATTCCTTATGCGCATATATCGACCGCTTTACGCAAAACTGTCGCATGTGCCAGAAACCAAATTTTACAGAAGAGCGTTTTTTTTTTACTTTTTTTTAGTTGTTATACCTTTCATGAGCATGAAATGGTATTATAACTTTGGTCCGATGTTTGTAAGTACCAGAATAAAAAGAGATATACCCATTAAAATGTATACTTATATGATCAGAACGTCGAGCTGAGTCGATTTAGCCATGTCCGTCTGTCTGTCTGTCCGTCTGTTTGTATACAATCTAGTCTCTCATTTTTCGAGATATCCGGATAAAATTCGGTAGGTGGGTATATTTTTATAATGTATTAATCATTTGTCGGAACCGGAAGAATCGGACCACTATAACATATAGCTCCCATACAACTGATTGTTCAGATATGAGATTTTTCGTTATAACTCCTCCATTTATGCAGCTGGGAACATGAAATTTCGCACCATTTGCACTCATTATTAACAGAATACTTACAGTGAAAATAACAAGGATCGGGTGACTATAACATATATGTATCTTCCATACATCTGATTGTTCAGATATGGGATTTTACTGTAAAACTCCTTTATTTGAACAGCTAAAACCGATACATATTCTCAGTATCTAACACTGAAATATAACCTGTGGTTGTTGTGTTAGACTACTTTAATAAATAAATAAATAAATAAATAATAATACAAAGTCTACTGGGAATATCGTCAAAATCTATGCTGTATAAGCTTTATCTCCTATACCACTGATTGTTCAGATACCAGTTTTTGCGATACATCTCCTTCATGTAGGAAACTAAACCCAATAAATTGTGTTACCGGTTTGCATACCGATCACATATCAGTGAAAATCACTTAGATTGGTGCTAATAGAAGGTATATCTTCCATACCTCTGATTGTTTAGATGCGATTTTTTATATAAGTATGTAACTCCTCTATCGATGTATGCAGATGTATTCAAAAGCTGTCAAAGTAAAATTTCCAGATGTTCATGAAAGGTATGAAGCCTTCGGCATAGCCGAAGACAGCGCTGTTCTTACTTGTTTTTTATTATATTTTTTTATTATGTTCAAAATACTTTTGTATGGCACAAACTATAATTTCGCCCTCAAGCAAATAATGCATTGCAGCATACGATAAAATAAACAGTAAATTTTTGGGGTAACTGCATATAGGGATTTTAGCCACAATATTTTTTCAAATGATGCGTTGTAGAGTCTAGAACTAATTTTCATCTAAAAGTCAATTTCGAAAAAAATTTTACATACGATAACTTTGCGAAAACGGGTCGATATTTTACTTTCTTCATGTGTATAACAATTTTAGAATGAATTTCTAGTTTGCCAATAAAGATTTTAAAAATGGAATTTTAATTTCTCAAATCACAGTCATCTTTTTCCCAATGTATTTTTTTTTTTGTGACACACTAGTTTTGTTACACTAGATTCATTCGTTTTGGCAAGTAGAAAATTTTCACTACTTAATTTTAACATTTTCAAATATCTAAGATTATTAAAACGAAAAAAATCGTAAAATTTCAAAAATTATAAAATAGCTGCCATTTTTTTAATTTCGTGGTAAACTCCTGAAACTTCACAGATTTGATGCCAACGTCTATTGCCTCTAATATGAATATTCTTTTTGAGAACTTCCCAAAGTTATTAAAAAAAAATAAAGTTTTTTCCAGTGACAATGAAAAAATGTGCAATTTCGGTACTNATATTTTAGTAACTACTGAAGATTATTCACTCAAAATTGATATTTACAATAATTTTTAGACGAAAAATAAGAATATTATAAATTTTTGAAAAATGGGCGTAGCCGCGCCCACTTATGGTTACATGTGTATATCTTGGCGACCGCTGCACCGATTTCTTCCAAACTTGGCACAGTTATTGGCCTTGGTACAGGATACCAAATGGCCGAAAAATTTTAAAATCGGACAATAACCACGCCCACATCCCATATAACGGTAATTTAAAGAAATACAAAATCTTTGATAAATCAGTAAATATTAAAGCTAATTTATTCAAAATTGATGCTTGGAACAATCCTTTACCAAGAAATACGCTTATAATAAAATTTTGGAAAATGGGCGTGGCACCACCCACTTATGATCACATATATATATATCGGTAACCATTCAACCAATTTGTACCAAACTCGGTATTTTTATTGTGCTTGTCACATAAAAGCAAATCTTTGAAAATTATTGAAATCGGACTGAAATTCCGGCCGCTTTTCAAAGAACGGTAAATTTCAGAAATGCTTGAAACTTCAATATTTTGAAATTTAAGGACGCTAATTTACTCAAAATTGATACACCCCGGCTAACCATCTAGCGGTAGCTTTCGGAAAGGTGAAAAAACATTTATTTAATATTTGCGCCGGGTATTTAATGTTCGGCTCCGCCCGAACTTATACTTGCTTACTTGTCAAAGCTAAAATTGTTCACATACTTGATTTATATTTCATTTTACTTTTTTCTGGAACCCCATTGATTGTAACAAATGCAAGAATAACGTTTAACGTTATTCTTTGAAGTTTTTTTTTTGCCGAGAGGAGGGCGTGACACTAAAAACAACTCGTGAGATTTGCTCATATGTATTACAAATATGATTTACAGCACCAATCATTAAGTAAAGTTCAGGAAGAACTAACAAAACTCTTTTACTGTTAAAAAATACCAATCCTATCTTATTGAATTGCTATAAATCATTGAATTGGGGAAAAAAGTTTTATATATTAAATAGTGTATATGAAAGATTATGTCGTATCTCCGATTCGCTTAAAATTAAAATTTTTTGTGGGTTATATTCATGAAATAAGCTAAGGAATTTTTTTTTCTTCGGAGATATGATCTGCCAAAGTTTGCATTTTTCGTGATTCTGACTAATTATGTACTTCTTCAAATAGTTATATCTCGGGTTCTGCTTATCGTACAGACTTTATCTCACCGTCGTTTTAAAGCTAAAGAAACGAGCTTAACATTTCTATGTAGAATGTGGTCAAGATTATCCTAAAGCTAATATAGCTATTTACAGTTGAACTTTTGGAGGTTGATTTGCATAGTGAAGACCAGTAAATTAGGGATTTAAAATTATACCATCGTAATCCTTGTTTAATTCTTAAAAAAAAAAACTTTGTTAAAAAAATGGGGGTTTTCAAGAACTATTTTAAAAATGTTTTTCTTTATGACGAGATGTTTTATTTTGTGAGAATCAACAATTAAGTATATGTAATTTTTTTTCGAAAACTTATATTAAGATATATTTGGTAAGGTGTTTTACATCAGGTTTTTGCAAAAAGTAAAATTTTATTGCGGATTCCGATAGAATACCTATCCAGATATAATATTTGTATGGCAAGATTTTTTTTAAGGCGACAAACCCTTAGAAATTGGTATGGCAATCGCAGGACTAAAATTAGCAGAAAGCAGGTTTTATTGCGGATTTCGGCAGAATATCGCTTCGTTAACAATATTTGTTCCACAACTTTTTCAATCCATATAGATATTCTGGCGAAATCCACAATACTTAAAGTGTAAATTTTTGAGCTTTGGTTTTAATATTCTTTGATTGAAAAAGTTGTAAAACAAATGTTGTTAACGAAGCGATATTCTGCCGAAATCCGCAATAAAATGTGTGTTTTGCTAACTTTAGTCCTACAATTGCCACGCCCATTTTTAGGGGTTTGTCGCCTTTAAGAAAAATCTTACCATACAAATATTATGCCTGCATAGGTATTCTATCGGAATCCGCAATAAAATTTTACTTTTTGAAAACCCCGATGTTTAATACCTTACCAAATATATCTTAACATAAGTTTTCGAAAAAAATACAAATAATTGTTGATTCTCACAAAATAAACCATCTCGTTATACAGAAAAATATTTTAAAAATAGTTGTTGAAAAACCCCCATTTTTTGAACCCCGTTTTTAATAGAGAATTAAACAAGGATTACGATGGTATAATTTTAAATCCTTAATTTACTGGTTAATTTCACTATGCAAATCAACTTCAAAAAGTTCAACAGTTAATAACTAAGTTAGCTTTAGGACAATCTTGACCACCTCATAAATAGAAATATTAAGCCCGTTTCTTTAGCTTTAAAACGACGTTAAGATGAAGTCTCTACGATGGGCAGAACCCGAGATATAACGATTTGAAGAGTACATGATTAGTCAGAATCACGAAAACATGCATACTTTGACATATTATATCTCCAAAGAAAAAAGCGAAAAAAAATCCTCGAACACGTATTAGCTTATTTCATGTATAGAACCCATAAAAAATTTTGAAGCCAATGGAAAGTGTTACACCAAATTTGGTGTCCGATATGAAAAAGAATGTATCATATGTGAGTTTTCGTACACGCACGTATGTGAGTTTGTGCTAATTGTTAATAAATATGGTAAATAGTAATTCTAGTGCAAATATTTAGATAGTTAGAATTTGCTTGGAAAGTTCGCTTTTTTGGAAACTGGGGTTAATTTGCACCAAGATTCACTTTTTTGAAAAAGTACTAGGGGAATCATTTTAACTCTTGTAGAAAACATTTTCAGAAGAGTCATAGAAACGAACCAAAGAATAAACTCAGAACTGCTTTTTACCTTCATTTAAAAGTAATCAACGCGTTTATAATTTTGACATTTAATGATAACAATAACTTCATCGATGAGGATACCGATAACGCTGATAATATTCACAATGATAACTATAAAGCTATTTTAACAGTTTTAACTAATCTCCGTTCTAGGCATTTAATTTTTCTTTTATACAGTTCGAACGAACATATTTGTTCAAATTTTTAATGCCTAAATTTAAACTGATTGCAGACCTAAGCAAGCAGGTAGACCTGTCTATTATTGCTCCACTTTTGTTAGAGAATTACCTTGATACGTACAAATGTATGTATGTACTTTCTGAAAGTTTGATTTTATTGTTGAAGCTTTAGTTCTGGTGAGATCTTATCCAGTAACAATCATACAACAGAGATTCTTAAATACCTACATACATTTATGCAATGCATACATATTTAGTAGTATAAGGACAACGAAGTTCATACCCTGCAAAAAATTGTGCGACTAATCTCTAAAGAGAGTATTCCGAGATTACTCTCAATCGGGTACAATTGGGCATTAATTAGTCCCAACTTGTCTCATAAGGGTACTAATGGAGGTCAATTAGTCTCGACTCATCCCTTATGGGTATAATTGGAGATCAATTAGTCCCCAACTCATCTCTAACGGGTACTATTAACGATTTAATGATATGTACGCACTTAGTCAATGAAGTTTCATGTGCGGCGTTGGCACACAGAGAGAGTATTCGCCTAACAAAACTGAGCAACCCGGTTCGAATCTCAGCTGGCGCAAATTTTTATTTTTATTTTTATTTTTTAAAAGTGACTAGTCGCTTTTTATACCCGTTCGGGTATGAAGGTGAACAATTAGTCTCTTCATAGGACATGCTCGAACAAAAGCGATCAGTTCATTCCATATAAAGAGATCAAAAGTGGTATTAGTCGCATGCTCCTTTGCGATTGCTCCCGGAGTCATCCCGGATTAGTCCCATTTTTTGCAGGGTATATACAATATGCGTGTATGTATGCTGCAAAGGAAAAAAGAGAGAAACTGAGCGAGTATATGGTTCGAATTGTCACAAAGAGAGAACCTAAATTTTTTCAGCGAATATTTTTGTATGAACGCACTGCACTGTTGCTGTCTCTTGTTCGAAATGTGGGGCGACATGAAATCGAGTGGGGTCGGTCCGCTTGCGTTACTGTGCTGCTGCTGTAGATGTATGTAGTATGTAGTATTCATACATTACAAATAAATACACAAACATCCACATAAATAAGGATTTTCGGTCCTTTTGTCTGCTTACTGCTATTCTTCGTATTGTTTCGTTTTATTTTTACTTATTTTTTCTCACCCCTGCCAACCATCACAAAAGTTTTTGTTCACTTTTCTCTATTATTCTTTTGATATAGTCTTTCTCAGAATTTTATCGTATGCGGTGAAAATTTATATGCGCACGAGCTGATGGTGCTTCGTGGGGCTTTTGGCGGCCTTAAGGGCAGTTTCAGTGGGTTTTTGTGTATTCTTTGAAATGTTTTTTTGTTCTAATGTTCTTTGTATTTTCATTTGCTTGTGTTTGAGCCTAAGTGCATAGGAGGGTTTTTGTTTGTCGGTTTATCTTTTTTGTTATAAACATTAATGTATTTTCACAGGGGTATGTTTTGTATACATTTTATGCTTAAATTTAACACCCAGATATTTAGTTGCATTCACTTTTCGTTCTTGTACTGAAGCTGGTAGTCGTCCGATATTCGTAGACATCTAAATGAATATGTCTGATAACTTTTTTATTTATAGAGGTTTTCATATATATGCATGCATACATACGGGTATATATGTATACTCAAACATAGGTAATAACACAAACATAGTATGAAGTTGAAAAACTGTCAGCGGCTTATCTAGTTAGATCATCAGAAAACGGCACGGACACGAATCTCATTATTGTCCTAGGCCGTGTCATTTCTAACACTTGTGATGAGGCTGGGTAGGTACTCAGAGCCCAGTGTTCAAAATATCCACTAGGCCTTCCTGGAAGACATATATGTACTCCGAAGATGATCCGTCAATGCATAAATAATTCAAAAAGTAGATAATGGAGATTCGGTTTATTCAGATAAAAAGATCTTATGCCCATCGATTAAATTACGTAATAACTGTGTCCAGTTGTTAAATGTCGAAAAAAAGATGTTCAGTTTTTTATTGGCATAAATTTAGGCCTCTGGTTTGAATGACCAACAAATTATGTTCACCTTTAAGATAACCAAACACATATATTTACTTTCTAAATAACTAAAAACAATGCCATATATGTATTTAAAAAATTGTGACGTCTTTTTAAATAACCCGTTTTGGCGTTGGACTGAGTAGGCAATTAAAAAGTAAAGTCAAACGATTTTTAAGGTGGCACACAATGTTGAAGAAAAATTTCAGAAAAGGTGTAGTTTTAAATGATAAACAATGCTGAAAATCAAATTGAGAAATACGATTTTCTTAAACGTTTGAAAATTTGTATTCCAGTGTTTGTTGGGTAGTCAAGATAAAAAAATTTAGATCCCAAACTCAATTTTAAAATGCACTATGTAACAGGTTAAAGTAAAAATTGTTCAGCAAAAAACTGCCGTGAATTGCCTGCGTGAATGTATGTAATTAGACAACGAGACTTCGTGAATCATCATCGTGAGCGTGCGTTACCGTGAGCCAAAATTACTCACGCGCCCATCTTTAGTACATAAGCACATAAGTACATACAAGGCGAATTTATACAAGGTGGTGTTGATGGCGAATTAAATTTTCGCCGCGGTACTACTGAATGTCAAAATGATGTGTTTGTTGTAAACAAGGCAAATTCATTTTACAACAAACACATCATTTTGACATTAAGACGTACCTCGGCGAAAATCTAAATTCGCCATCAACACCACCTTGAATAAATTCGCCTTGAGTACATACATGCGTAAATAAAAATATACAAACATACAATTGGGGTATTGCAGGGTATACATATGTACAAATACAATCAAAAGATATCACGGACATGCCTGCCAATCGACTAATGTCATTAAATGCTTTTGAGTCAGTTTTAAGGATGGGCTTATGATTTATTTTTATTTTTTTCAAATTCGATTTTTGTTTTATTTTTTCTTTCCATGGACATTTTTGTCTTGTGCGCAGTCACCCGATAACGACGTCGACGGCGGCGACGACGGGGGCTTGCGTGTCTATTGTGTCTCTCGTTTGCGTCATTTCCATTTTCCGTCTAAATGTCTCGTCAGTGGCGCGTCGAGCGTCTTTGCTTTGTCTGTCTTCCTACTACGAGTACAAAAAAAGGTGAGGACGTCGCGTCGCTTCGTAGAAGGCGACTAGCTTGTTTTGCCTACATGCTGCGAGCAGCTGGAGAGTCTGGTACAAAAAGGAGGCAGCTTTGACGCCGGTCGTGGGATTATGTAAAGCTTTTAGGCTATTCATGCGTTTGTAAATATGTATATACATACATACATACTTAGGTACATATTAAATTCCTATACATAAATACAATGTATAAATGTATACGTGCATACAATGTTTGTGGGTACAGATGTGATAAAGGTGTGTTCAGGGTTGGCTGGTGGTATTTGATGTTGATGTTGCTTTAAGACACTTCACACTCAAGGTTACGCTGCTTTTGTAGATTTGCTTCAACACACCAACAAATTTTGTAATTTTCTACATTTTCTTTTTCGTAGGTTTTTTCGTATTTGAAAACAAAACCTATATAGATATGTCTGTACCAGGGATGTTGCGAATGCGGAATTTTAGACATCCGCGGATGCGAATGCGGCTGCGGATGTTTAAACGCTAACATCCGTGGATGCGGATGCGAATGCGGATGTCAAGTATTTTTATATCCGAGCGCACTTGCGCACAAGGGTATTATAAATTCATTCACATAACGGTTGTTTGTAACAGGCAAAACGAATCGAGATAGATATAGACAAATATATACATAAATGATCAGAATGCAAAGAGAATTCGATTAAGCGGTGACTGTCTGTCCGTCCGTCCGTCTGTGCACACGATAACTCGAGTACAAATTGAGATATCTTAACGAAACTTGGTATGTGTATTTCTTTTGGGTGGTATTGAAAATGGGCGAAATCGGACAATAACCACGCCTACCTCTCATATAACGGTAATTTTCAGAAATACGAAATCTGCAATATTTTAGTAACTACTGAAAATAATTCACTCAAAATTGATATTTACAATGAGTTTTAGACGAAAAATAAGAATATTAAAAAATTTTGGCAAATGGGCGTAGCCACGCCCACTTATGATTATATGTGTATATCTTGGGAACCGCTCCACCAATTTCTCCCAAACTTGGCACAGTTGTTGCCTTCACAAAACA
This sequence comes from Rhagoletis zephyria, assembly GCF_001687245.7. Lineage (NCBI taxonomy): Eukaryota > Metazoa > Arthropoda > Insecta > Diptera > Tephritidae > Rhagoletis > Rhagoletis zephyria. The sequence goes on from NW_016157099.1 coordinate 637,685, forward strand.
TACCAAACGGCTTAGAATTTAGAAAATCAGATAATAACCACGCCCACATCCCATATAACGGTAATTTAGAAAGCTTCTGTAAATCAGTAAATACTGAAACTAATTTATTCAAAATTAATTTTTGCAATAATTCTTTAGCAAAAAATAGGCTTATAATAAAAGGTTTGAAAATGGGCGTGACCACGCCCACTTATAACCATATATGTGTAACTCGGTAAACCCGCTATCAATGTGTACCAAACTCGGTATGATTATTGTGGTTGCCACATAAAGGCAAAACGTTGAAAGTTTTGAAATCTGACTAAAATTACGCCCACTTTTTTATAACGGTAAATTTCAGAAATGTTGGAAACTTTGATATTTCGAAACTTAAGGAAGCTAACTTTACTCAAAATTATACTAACAACAATCCCTTGAAAAGAAGTAACATTATTGTGTAATTTTGGAAATTGGGCGTGGTGCCGCCCACATATATCTATATAAGTTTATCTCATTATATCCAACTGAACGTTCTACCGAAGATGTTTGAAATAGACGTAAAACCACCACTGCTTACCATGTAGCGGTAGTCTTCGGAAAGGTGAAAAAACATATATTGAATACTTGCGCCGGGTATTTAATGTTCGGCTCCGCCCGAACTTAGACTTTTTTACTTGTTAAGAAATAATTTAGCTGAGTAAATTAGGTGATTTATTTAAATAAAAATGGAAAGGTTAGAAACTTTAAATAATGTTTTTTTTAGTATTTGAATTTAAAAATTGGAACATTGTATTGAATAAAAAGTTTTTCAAGGGTCATAAATCAAACCTGCGCCACTAAATAACTACTCGCTCGAGGCGACAAACTTGAAAAACTTAAGACTTGACAAAATTTTAAATTCTGTTCGATTGACGCTGCAATAGTCGAAAGGACTTTCAGTTATACTTATTTTTTTTTTTTATTGCGGTGCAATAATTCCTTTTTGAAAATTGCATCGGGGCTGCATAAGTCGGATGTATCCTCCTGACTTCCATCTTCACAATCTTGCATCATGGCAAGATCGTTGTTTAAACACCGTTGATTTCCAAGGAATTCTTCATTCTCATTCTTTTGGTTGTTTCTGAATTTGGAGAACCTGTAACCTCAACAGCGTTTTTCGATTTTGTTTTTGTAATTCATTTTTAATCCTTTCTTCTGTGACTGAAATAGCTTTGAAGCAGAAATAAGGAAAAAACGTTACCACCTCTATTTGTATTTTTTTATCATTTAATAATAAAGAAATTCATATACCAGACCCAAGGTTTGATCTATGGTAATTAATTAACATTTTTTATTGAAATATTTTTCAATGGGTGGCTTTGCTCGTTTAGACATTTCCTTCATTTGGTAACAAACTTGTTTAATTTGGATAAGCGGTTTGTTTATTATCCGGAAAAGACTTTTAATTGGGAATAAAAAATATTTGGCCAAGTTTAACTGGTAACAAAAAAACTGTTATTTTCGGTCCCTTCAATATTCGCATTCGCAAAAGATCCGCATTGATAATTGCGAATGCGAAAGCGAATGCGAATATTAAAATTAATGCGGAAGCTCCGCGGTAGCGAATGCGAATATTCGCAACAACCCTGGTCTGTACTTGTGAATATGATGTAGTATCACCTCGGTAGCTATTCTATGCATAAAATTAAACCCTTAAAGCTTATTGCTACCGCGAGCCAGACTGTATCCTAAACTAATTTCTAAAATATACATACATACATATGTATATATATATATAAGAAAACCCGAGTATTATACATATTTTTCCGCAGGAGTGACAGGGGGAATCAGCACTTAACGTGCTGGACATCCTGGAGGGGAAACCGTTTGGTCAGTGTTTTTATCAACTGCAGCTAACTCCCGAGTTGAATGCGGTAGCCCAGCCTAAACACTTGGCAAATGGTGTGAACTTCACCTAACTTAGCCTAACCTACATATTCCACAAGTTGTTTGCTGTAATTCTACCGTCGACATTCCACTAAAATGCTTAATTTAAATACAATACATATATGTATGCTGCTTGCCTGGGGCCGTCATCTCCAAGTTGGAATACATATATGTATGTATGTGAGTGTGCATACAGGTAAAGAAGTGCCATTAAATTTCGCGTAGCTATGTCTTGAGATAAATGAGCTATGATTGTGACTAAGTAAAATGATTAAATAATTAAGAATCCAAATTCGGATAGAATTACAGTTTGTCCGTATTTATGGCAAAAATCACCGATAAGGCTCATTGATCTCATCGTTCCAAAGTAAATATTCTTACCCATATAGGACCAAGAGTGTTTTTACATTGGATTTCCAAGCTGATATTATTATAGGTATCAATGCTGGTTCCTAAATAAACGAAGCTCTCTACTTTTTCGAAATTATGTTTCCTGCATATGAGCAAATCTCACGAGTTGTTACATTTTTCTACAAAAACGTGTTTTTGGTCGAAAATGGAGGCACACTTTTCTTAAAAAATGTATTATCTTCAGTTTTGTATAAAGAACAAGATTCCAACGCGAAATTGTATTTAAAGCAAATTTGAAAAAGATATACTAAAAAAAAATTAAATTATAGTTTAAAAAGCTAAAACTCGCTTTTATAATTTCCATTCGTACTATCATCAGGTATGTATGTATGTAACTGGTGAATGGAAATCGGTGCATCTTTTAGGCGCATTAATATCACATAGTTACATCCCGAGCTAATAAAAGCGAGGTAATAATAAAATTAACCACTCGTGAGTGTGCAAACCTCTACCACATATGTGGTAGATCTACCACATCTTTTTTTAAATTTGGGTGTCTACCACATCTACTACACAAGGCTACCACGTTTTTAGGTAGAACATTTGTTTACAATTTACACATAACTCTAAAATTTCAACTCAATTCTTATACGAAATACAAAAATTAATCAATACATCATAAATTTTGATTTAATTATTTCAAAAATCCGCATATTTATATCTGCTAAAGTATTATGCAATGGAAAAATAATTTGGTCAAGTTTTTTGCATAAATCAATCTGTAGGAGTTTTCTCTAATTAATGAAAATATTTTTTTCTTCATGATTATATGCTCTAACTAGAAAACTAATGTTATACTTGTTTTTTTTTTGCATCAATTGCGTTGAATCTGTACGATACACTAGCACTCATATTTTCCGATCTAATTTTTGAGTTCTGCCTTTTTGCCGACGGCGTGCGATATGTGTACACAATAAAAATATGAATTGGAAAATCTACCATGTCTTATTCAAATCTACCACATTTTTTTGACGATTCTACCACACTAAAATAAAAAGGGGTTTGCACACTGCCACTCGTGCTAATATACCCGTAGTTGCGTATGTAACGTATACGCCCCGTGGCACCATACGTACTCATCAAACACGTTTACTGGGCTTAACTTAAAAGTAATTAAATATTGGTGTAGGAGTACCAGTATTCCTTATGCGCATATATGTATGTATGTTACTTTCTTCATGTATATAACAATTTTAGAATGAACGTCTAGTTTGCCAAATAAAAATTGTAAAAATGGAAGTTTGGTTTACTCAATGTCTCAATGTATTTTTTTTTTCATTTGGTGATACACTAGTTTTATTACACTATGTTCGTTCGTTTTGGCAAGAAGAATGTTTTCACTAATTAATATTATTAAATTTAACAGCCATATTATCTATCTCGAACGATAGGCCGCACGAACGATTCGTCTGCAGAAATTATTGCGGCGGCATCATTCTAGTCGGTTTAAGTGTAACCGAGACGATTGGAACCTAGTCGACGTAAAGCAAGACGAATACGACCGATAGAGTAATAAAATTGAAATCATATACGATGTCGTCTCAGCGAATTATTCGTGCTGCCTATCGTTCGATATACATATTTAGGCTGTAAAAAAACGCAAAATTTCAAAAATTACAAAATAGCAGCGATAGCTATTATGCATGCTGCCATTTCTTTTTAATTTCGTGGTAAATTCTGGAAACTTCACAGATATATTGTATTTGATGCCAACGGTCATTGCTTTTAATATAAACATTTTATTTGAAAACTTCCCAAAGTTATAAAAAAAAATATTTTTCGTATGAAAATGAAAAAATAGTAATTTCGGTACTTTTTCGCCTAAATGAACTTTTAAGACTAACCGCCCAATTCTGTGTTTTCTTGATAAATTTTTTTTAAAGAAATTTTATCAAGTAAAAGCTTTCTTCGCATTCTGTGTTAATATTTATAAAACAAAAAGCTCTACGATTTCCACATTAGTGGAACTGATTTCCACATGAGTAGAACTGATTTCACTCTCACATATGAAAAATATGAATTTAAAAGCAAAAAAGCTTTTGACTGCTGTAGCCGAATAGGTAGAGATGTCGACTATAATTCCGTGTGTCGCAGGTTCAAATGCCAGCTCATGGAGTATTTAATTGCTAGAAACAAATTAATTAATATACAAAATTTATACATTTCACATGAAATTCCAATTTGTCAATAGCATTTTCAATCTTGGAAATTTATCAAGAAAAGAGCTTTTGATTTCTGTGCTAGAATACCAATTCTTGATAAATAATGAAAAATGGACAAATTATAAAGATTTTCAATTTATCAAGTGCACAGAATCGGGCTGTAAAACTGTTCAAATACTTGATATATTTTTGATTGTACTTGTTTCTGGAACTCCGTCGACTGAAATAAACGCAAGAAGAATGCTTTAACGTTTATTTTTCTGCCGAGAGAAGGGAGTGGCACTAAAAAATAACTCGTGGCATTTGCTCATATGCGATTATTGTTTATTATATGACAGGAGATCCTTCCTTTTATAAAACATGCCGGTTTAATTTTAATGATTGTTTTTAAATTTTCATTTTCAAAACAGACAAATCCGATACGCTGCAAAGAAAAAGTAATAAAATGCATATTGCGAATGGTCGCCACTCTATTTTAGCTTGCTTTTCATTTTGTTTGGTATACTTTTATGCCTGAATTCATTTAGTTTTTTTTTTGTAAACCTTTTTTAGTTGCTATTGTAGTTGGCTTGCTATGTTGGACTTTATCCTCAAAGCACAAACAAGAGTAAAGCGAAAAAAAGAAAAACCATAAAAATGGAACAAATGTAGTAAACATCTTTCCCCCTCTACGCTTCATTGCTCTTCTCTTTCATTGTCCGTTTGCGCAAGTCTTCCTGGCACTAACACAAATGTAGGCAACAAAAGCAGAGCTCTCATTCAACCAACTTACCCGTCTGTCTACACGCTGCTCGCCTGTCGGTCCTCAACCCACCTAACGCCATACACAGCCGCGGTAACTGGTAAAACGCCACAAAAACATATATACCGATAAAAACCCAAATTCACATATACACATTCATACGAACATACATACTGCGGTTTCATGCCATCCTTTTTTTGTTTTCATTCTGACATTTTTTACTGCCATTACTGAAGCATCCTTTTATTCGCAGCAAGCATTTCTTGCAATTCGTATTGCTTGTACCTCGAAACGCCACCGCCCCCACACATAGTATGTATGTACGTATGTATTTATGTAGGTATGTGCATACATTCATCCATTTGCCTGTACGGTGGCCACACACTCGCAAGCTCACTCTGGAGACTCTTCACATTAAAGTACGTAATTTTGGCAAAAATGTAGTCGTACTTTCTGGTTCGCGTAGATGCTGGAGAAGGCAGTTTTGGCTCGATGAATGACAAGTCGGAAGGTTGGGCAGCCAGTCGGTCGGCTGGTCGTTCGCCCCGTTTATTATTCTGACGTTGCGTAGCTGATGGCGGCAGGAAAACCCGCGTGCAATGCTCAGTTTTTTTTTTACAGTGACGTTGATGGTGGCGCTTAAATATTTATTACCTTCTGTTCGAAAAGTACATATGTACATATGTACTTGGAATGATCTGCTAATTTCTTTTCTGTGATTGTCGTGGTTTGATCCCCTCCGTACACCTTCCGTGAACAAAAAGTAAATAAACATCTTTCAAAAAGGCTGAAATAGGGAAAACCACTTGTGTACCGCAAATCTTATTAGCCCCGTGTTATTCGTCACAAAGACAAAAGTTATTACTAGCTGACAAAATAGTCGATAAGTTTTGCTTGCTCGTATTTAAGATTTATGTAAATGTACTTTTGATTCTGAAAATATAAAAAAAAAAACAGAAATAAAACCTAAAAGGGAATGAAAAATTACGAAAGGTACTTTTGATTCTGAAAATATAAAAAAAAACAGAAATAAAACCTAAAAGGGTATGAAAAATTACGAAAGGTCCGAAAAAGTCCTAGAAAATAAAAATCAGAAATATTAAGAGTAAAACTTTTTAAAACAATGACAATTTTCCCTCCGTTTTTAGTTCCACAAAATCTGTAAAAACTTTTTTATACTTACGATGTTCGCTTTTAAAAGCCGAAGAAATTGCGAACGAATTGTGATGCTTTGAAATTTTTCACCATAGGAAAAAATCGATAACTGTATTGTACCAATTCGCTTATGTTTGTAGAATTTTAAAATTGAAGATAGAAATTGAAGATAGGTTTCTTAAATATATTCTCTTTAGTTGATCTCGCTTTTAACAGTAAAAATGAAACAATTCTGTAGTTTTAAGCTCGAAACAAACATACAACCTGTCGCAGTGGCGTACCAACAGTAAAGCGATAATCTTGCCATCAAATCAACCGTCAACATACTGCTCATCCTTTTGACATACTTTTAGGATATACTTATGTACTGCTAAAATCTACTTGAGAACAAATTACATATATGTCTGATTTCTATGCACACATTCACATAGTACAAATAGCCTCACACAACAGTCTACTGCATTGTTTGTTTTTGCTCTGTCATTTGCTGTCGTCCTACCATCCTCCAATGCGCCGGCGGGCGTTTTATATGTATGTATGTGGCACACATGATACACTATGTACATACCTACAATCGTCCAAAAAGCGTTGGTATTTTGAGAATCGACTTTGCTACCTCGGAGTGCAGACTAGAGCTGGAAAATTATCAATTTCACTATCGATATATCGATTTTTTTATCGATAGTATAGAGCTTTTTTTATTAGTTACACATCACTTTCCACTTGGTTTGTGTGGTTTAAACTTGGTTTAAGCGCTCGTGCTAGCTGGTTTAAACTAAGATCACATGCCAGCCAGCTGTAGTGGATAAACGCAGTTTACGTGATCTAAGTTTAACTATGCACGGAAAAACTGGCCCTTAAAGGCAATAATATTTCAAAGAACATTGCCCTTTAATTCAAAATTCATTGGGTTTGGCGCCTCTGAGCATGGCATTTAAGTGATTTTTTTGTTTTTGAATTAATATGAAAAGAGATATTAGAGTCTGAAAAATTTAAACGATACTCATGACGCAACAAACCGTTGAAATAAGAAAACAGCGTTTCTGACATTCGGCTGCCTTATACAAAATTTTGAAGGCATATTTTCAAATATAAAATCTTTTCTATCGTTCTTATTACTTCCCCTGGTATGATTCCACCATGAACGATAGTATAGATTTCTTTTTTTTAAACATCGAAAATATTGAATGTAGTCACTGTCGATAGTTTGCCAGCTCTAGTGCGGACGAGCGACTGCTGAAAACAAGTTCTGCAAAGTTTTGTCCCGGTTGTTGCTGTTGTTTCTACAGCTGTTGGCAAATAAAATTCCTTTCATTACTTTTCTACATTTTGTTTCGCCACTGCTGCAGTGCTGTCTGATCCGTAGTTTGGGGTCCGACAGGACCAAGAGGGGAGGGTGAATATAAATGCAAACGAATACTGAATTAGGCGAACGCAGATAGCATCTATTTTCTTGTGGGCAGCGTGGGGGCGGTGGTCTGACGAAAACCGCAGCAAAAGCTAGCCCGTCATCCCGCCCTCGTATTTGTTTTCACCAACTTCCTCCTCTGCAGGCAGTGTTTCCTCTTGGTAAGTTGGTAGTTTAACAGGAATTTTGGTAAGTTTTATTCCAACCTAGAAACAGAACATATCGTAAAATATGAAATTTTTGATATTAATTATTTGCTGGAAATCTTCACAGATCAAACATATACCTTTTCAACTTCTAGCAAAAGCTAAGACAGTATTTACTTTCAATTTAGTGCAAACGACACAGCAAAGGCGTTTTCTGAGATTTTGGAACAATGCACTTTTAGCGAGCGTTTGCGACCTGCCCGTTATTTTAATAATTAGACTGGTTTTTATCACTAAGCGTAAGCTCTTTTTCTCTTATTTATTACCTGCGCTTTTCACTAACTAACCTTAAGGTATGTACAGACAGGCCGCTAATCGAGAAAGTAGCCAAATTTCCCGATTAAGGCGCTAATTGAGCTCGATTTACTATAATAAAGTTCAATTCTTAATACTTAGCTCAATTAGTGCTTACTTGAATGCTAATTGAATGAATTTTCCATGCAACCCTCTGTTTCAGCTGATATTCCATCAGGAATGGACAATTGAATTTTCGAATTGTACCTAATTTGCGGAGTACCACTCTAGTGTGCATACGTATCCCAAGCATGCAGGGCGGCGACAACACATACATACATACATACTATATGTATACCCGTACAAATCGCGTGCTGTGGTGTTGATGGAAATTTAACATTTGAAAGCAGATTTATATAAATCTTAAAAATTTATATAAGTATATATGGATGGGTGTAGCTGAGTGCGCAAAGATGCTTGTTGATATCCAGAGATCGCCAGGGTTCGAATTCCACTGCAGGCAACATGCAAATTAAATATTTTTTTGTTTTAGTTTTTGTCTTGATTATTCACTTCACGGATGCTTTTTCAGAATGAACGCGGTCATTTTAATATGCGCGTAATTCAATTGAATATTTACCAATATACAGTACTTTCGTTGACGTTTATAGGAAGATCAATTACGCTTCCATTTGATTTTAATATTTTTTCCGTCAGTGTGATTTAGATACGAAACTTTACTTTTGGTAGGCTTTGAAGTCTTTTGGTAGGAAAAATACATTTCTGGGTGGCAACACTGACTGCTTGCTGACAGTTATTTTCGGTGTACGATTTCTTTGAGCGAACGAATATTTACTTTACAGAGGGTGGAATATTCGTACTTGAATAGTCCCTTGGTTTGCTCATTTAATCATTTGTATGTTTATCGTTTTGCTATTTGGTTGAGTTGCTAGATTTTATGGGTTCCGTTGCCGGGGTTCGTTTGGCAACTGGCTGACTATCTGATGCTCTTGTTATGTTCATAATTAGGTCAGTTCAGATTTTCCCAGTTTGCATTTCGGTTCTTGTTGCTTTCTTTGGTCATTTGTTGCAAAGTCAGTTGTTGAGAGGATTATGTGCTCTTTGAACTACAAATTTAAACTATTCGTTATTGCAACTTCAAACTTAAATTTGATAAACCCGCTTAACTATAAATATACACATACATATGTATTTATGTGCATTAGACTGCATCACCAAAAAAAGTTGCGGTTTTTCCGCCGGGATTACAAAATCTATTAAATTTTAAGACGTCCACCAAAATATTTCGGAAAAATATTATGATTTAAGCGAGCTGGATCGATTTGAAAATATCTTCAAAACAGGAGTTTTTATGAATAAAAATAGTTTCTTAAAGAACTTTTTGAAAAAAGTCCCCTCAGATGACAAAACAGATCAGGCTTAAAAAATCTGCATTTATTTATTTAAAAATAATGAGATTTTTGATGCTGTTTTTTACTTTTTTCAAAGATTGATTTACGTAAAACTTAAATAACTGGGCCAAAACTATTCTAATTTAGACTTATGGGATCTCGGTAGAAAGGTATTTTCCCACCATTTTGACGTAGAATCAGCTTATGTTTCGATGTAGAGGCTATGCTGAAATGTAGTAGTTGTAATTTTTAGAGCTTCACGAAAACGCTTATTGCATGATAACTAATGAAGCGATTTCAAAGAAAGGTGTGGCGTTTCAAAGATATAATTCCAAACCTATCGACACATTAATTTTTGTAAGTAACCAATTTGGTTTCTGTCGTAAAAAGAACGGTAAACATTGGCTTATTTTGGGGTCAATTTTGAGCCTTTAAAGTGCTCCAGAAGCTTATGATTTACAGATATAACTTTCATTTTCGGGATATAGATTCTTTAGAGCAATAGAAATATTATCGTGTAATTTTATATAAATTCAACAAATATTGAGCATTTTAAAGCAAAAAATTTTTGGAAAAATTTTAAAATTTTTTGTATTACCAAATTGCTCGAAAATCGCTCGAATGATTTTGTTTTTGTTTTCTTCAATCAAAAGTTTCTCTTTCGTTTGGTATATGGGAAGTATTGGTTGATATCTTCTAAGTATGTTTATTTAATTCAAATATATGGGCATAAATGATTTCCCATACAAAATCACTTCGTCATCATTTTGCAAACACGTGCAGGCGTTGGAAGTGAGGTAAGAAGACAAAAAGTATGTATATATGTGTGCGTAAGTACATAGCTTTGTTGCTTAACAGCCCTCCAGTACTGCTGGAGTCAATCGCTACTTTTAAACCGCTACTGCACCGACTCCTAGGTAAGTAGCTACTCTATTAACCCCATGGGCGTCGCCAGGATCGAATTTAGGGGGGCGGCTCGGCATATAAAAAAATCCCAAAATTTTCATCTTTACACATTCATGTTTCTGGCATTCGGGGGACGATATGTACTTGCCACTTTGTTTTACAAAAATTATTTAAAAAGCAAACGTCTCGGTTGCTCAGCAAACCGGTTAATCCTTTCTGCAATTATTTAACATTGATTCTCTAAAACAGTGAGTGAGTGAAAACGTGAGAGTGTCTGCATTTTCTGTCGCCCTTTTTCATTCGAAGAATAGCTGAAATTTGGCAATCACCAGCTAAAAGCAAAAACAAAATACAAGTAATTGTTGTATTTGTTGAATCGATACCACCTTATATGAATTCGCCACCAAAGATAGTCAAAGTTGGGGAAGAAAATATCAAAAAGTTAAAAACCCCAATATAGTCCTAATTTTATCATGGTTCCTTAATATATTTTAACTAAATTGCATTTGAGTATGGAGAAGCAACTATCTGAAAGTATTTTACATAAAAAAATTAACTAAGTATAGCCTTGTTTGTAGATGCAGTTAAAGAAAATACATGAAAAGGCACGATTTTTTTTTAATTCAATAAAATTTAATTATTTCAAAAACGGTGGCACTTTTACCTGAGAAATTTTTTGCTTATCAGGGAGCTCACCACCCCACCTGCCTTCTCCTCAAGTTTGGCAGGTTACTTCTGGGACACCCTGTATGTTAACTCATTCAAGCAGAGTAAAGGTACACATTTATGTGGTATCAGTTAGGCGAGAAAGATTTATCATTGTTGTTGTTTATTATTAGGTTCTTTCCCTCACAATCCGGACCGGATCCGGTAATTAGAGAATAAGCGAAAAGTTTGCTCTCAAAAATGGAACATAATCCAGAAGTACGGGAACGCAAAAGACCACATTTCGTTCCAGAATTTGAGAAACAGCTTATTCGCGTTGTTCTTGTTGAATTTTTATTTCACAAATTTGATTTTAAGAATATAAAGATTGAAAATACTATTCCTTAAAAGCACCAAGTATACTCAGGCAACGTGTAAACACAAGACATCTGATATGCACTTTGACGCTTTATCCATTTTTACCCGGAGATAAAGTCCGGGCTGTTTCGGACAGGAAGAAGAACGATCCAATACGTTCCAATTTTCGCTCTCTATTACCCATTTCGCTGAGTATGCGAATGATTTCTGGGCTATTTTGGGCACCCGCGGGATCCCGCGCTGCGTACGGGAAAGAACCTATTATGTCTATCTCATTTGACGCTTGTCCCCATTAAAATATCGAACCCTAACCGCTAAAAATATGCAAGCGAAATTTTTTCAAAATTTTATTTTTATGCAGAGATCTAAAAGTTCTGGAGACAATTCTGCATCAAAAAGAAAATTAAAAAAAAATGCCGCTTACATCTTTTTAGCGGCTAGGGCTTGATATGTATGCCTTGTTTTCTTCATTGAGCTTTATATCATTGAGTTTTTGGTTCTTACTTAATATGTAAAAATTAAATTTTCTCTGGATATAGCTAAACAACGCTTATACATATTTATTATTCCTACTTTTACTTTTATGTACATTATAAAAAGTGTGACAAAGCAAAATCTTATGAGCGACCTAAATTATCATGCTTCGACAAGCAAAAGATACGTATACGACTGGTAGTACGGTATGTACATACATACATATTTTCATTTCATTAATCCTGCTACTGGTGCAGGTAGTGCAGTTGCTAAAGTGTTCGCTTTCGCCACTTTTCCAAGTTGAATAACTCAGTGAGAGGGGAGACCAGTATGTTTGCATGTATGTATTCAAAAACAAATATTTATTGGACCAAAAAGTAGT
>NW_016157099.1:650150-672377 GCF_001687245.7 Rhagoletis zephyria
TGGCAGTTGAGAAGTGCATGTGCAAAAATTTCCTAAGTTGCATAAAGGAAATTTTTGCACATGCAGCAGTACATAGCATGTATTTAGGCGCCTGGTGTTAGCAGACGCGCCTAAACACAAGTGCTACACAAACAATAGCAAGTGTTTGCCGTTCACCGCTTTTCCTAGTCTAAGGATTTTAGATAAGGGGTAGTTAATAGTTCCCATAAAACGTTGATTTGATATACATATATTATACATAAAAAGTTCAGTGTACACCTTTCAATTCAAAATATTTTTTCAAGGCAGTTTAAAAAAAAATTTACATTGTTCGTCATATCTTCGGCATTAACAGTCGGATCTTTAAATATGATATTATCGATGTTTTTGCCTCCAGCGTATAATTTGTTTTATACATATGTACCCGATTCTAGTTTATACTTACCTACCAGATCTCACTTTTATCATACAAACCTACCACGCTAATGGCAGTAAATTAAAGCTCGGAATTATTTCGATAATTTCAGTATCACCGAAAATTGTAAGGAATTATTTCCCCTAAGTTGTGCGAAAAGAAAATATTTTTTGGAAATTATTTTAGACTCGAAGGCGTGCGGCGAACTTTTGCTTTTTGTCTAGAAAGTGGTACAGTCTAATGTACATACGTATTTTAGAAATCCTTCATTTTCAAGCTACAAAATTCTTAAAATAAATCAAGTGAAATCATTGCCATAGATTTAAGACGGGGACTATTTCCGGTTTCACGAAACCTTTGAATTGAAAAATAAATATTAATTTTGAGTTAAATTTATTTTTCAATTAAATTTCCTTGCAGCATTGGTAATCGAATTAATGTAAAAGTTTAAGATTTTCAAACCTGCATAATTCAAATTGAAATAGACTGCCGTAGACATTTAATTAAAAATGAAGGAGAAAGATGAAACTTGAGAAAACCATTCATTGTTTTCGTCAAACTGGCGACCAGTTTTTTTAATTATCACATCGTTTAAAAGTTAATTACCTTCAATATTTATGATTCCTAATGCTTGCACTGTTTTCGAATAAAAATAGGTTTGTTAGTTAAATCACTCTTTACAAAATAAATTGCAGATAATTGCGGTTGGAATATATTACATATTAATTCTAACTATGTAGTATAGAAGTAATTAATGCCATATCGCAACAACACTGTCGGAACAGAAAAAAGATGTAGTCCATTGAATTAAGAAATGCGCGGAAAAAATACTTATTTCTTTGAATTAAATATTTATGTATACTGGACGGAAAATCAAGTAAGGTAATGACATGTTCAATAATTGTAATAAATGTTCTGTTAAGGTGATGTTCGGTTTTGAGTTCTTTCACTTGAAAGAAGTATGTATTTTAAAATTTGTTTGTGTAGGCATTCAGACCCATTACTTTACTAGCTTAGTTTTCAAACTTGAAATTATATCTGCTGCCAAATCTTGTAAAACCGGGTCACCCAAGGGGTGTAGTATTAGTAATAATTATAAAAAAAACGACAAAATGTGAGCTTCACCAATATAATTTTTTCCGTCGAAATCCCACTGTGCGTCCCACTGTACGAAGCTTTGAGTAGAGTAAGGTCCTTTAAGAACTTAAAAATTATCCTGGGTTATCAGGTCTCTAGCAAAACAAGATTAATTGTTGTCTTTCACGAAGTTATTTAAATAAATCTTGAGCTAAATACTGAAGTATATTCCTGGATATCACGTTTTATTATCTACTTAAGTTTAAATTCTTAATATTAGTAAGTATTCTTTACTGCCATCAACTGAATTTCGGGGGTTACTACTAGTTTTAATAATTTCTCAGTTTAATTTCTTATAAAATGTACCTTTAGTTTTAAGCATACATCGAAAATGTGGTTTAGAGAATCAATGTGTAATAACTGCAGAAACGATTAACCGGTTTTCTGAGCAACCGAGACCGAGTCTGTTTTTTAAATAATTTTTGTGAAACAAATCGGCCCCGCATGCCAGAAACATGAATGTACAAAAATGGGCGCGTTCATAAGACGTAGCTGTTTAGCTCAACTGCTACGAAATTGCTGGAAACAGTTGAACCCAACATTTACGTCTTAGAAACAGCTTTATGAATATGCTGTCAAATGAACAGCTGATAAATGTAAACAAATGAAATTGCAATAAATAGAGATAGTTGTGCCGATAGTATTTCCAATTCCGTGTTGAAAAAAATCGGCCAATCTTATAATGAATTAAACAGTGTATAATTATAAAGCAAACATCTTAATAAATTTAGAAACGTAGTATTATTTAAAATTTTTTGGTTACTTTAGCACATCCGTAATAATAATTGGTCGGCCGCTGTGGTGTAGTGGTAAGTAGTGCGCGCTTTCACTCATCAGTACCAGGGTTCAAGCCCTGGTCAAAGCAACATCGCAAAAATATAGAAAACGAATTTTTCTTAACAGCGGTCGTCCCTCGGCCGGCAATGGCAAACCTCCGAGTATATTTCTGCCATGAAAAACAGCTTCTCATTAAAATACAATCGCCGTTCGGAGTCGGCGTAGAATCCTGCTCTTTGTGTGACAACATCAAGGCGCACGCCACAATTCGGAGGAGAAGCTTGGCCAAACACTAACATATGTGTAAGCGCCAGTCTATTATTGTTATTATCTATACATATAATAAAATTGTAACAGGTCGATGTCTGTACATTATAGATATTAAAGAAAAATTAATGTGGGGGGTCTTTTTTAGAGCACCAGAAGCCAAATCAACCATTTTTAGAATTTTTGTCTGTCTGTCTGTCTGTATGTTTGTTCGCGCATCACTCGAAAACGAATGCATGGATTTGAATGCAGTTTTCACCGATGTATTGCAAGAGGTCTAACTTAAAATTTAGGAAGAAAAAAAATTAGAGAGTTGCCACCTGTTTGAAAATTGGAGTTTAAGTAAATTGATAAGAAAAAATTAATATTGCAATATGGGCGTCAAAAGAAAGAGAATGAAGAAGGCTTACAGCCAAAAATATTTTTTTAGAGTTGCCACCTGTTTAAAAATTTACATTAAATTTAATTTATAAGATAAGTTGAATATTGCAATATGAGTATCAAACTGAAAGGGTTTAGGAAATTATATTGCCGAAAATATTTTTAGGGGGGGCTGCCACCTGTTTGAAAAATTGTATTGTATTAAATTGATAAAATAAATGAAATCTATATCTACATCTATAAATCTATACATATAATAAAATTGTAACAGGTCGATGTCTGTACATTATAGATATTAAAGAAAAATTAATGTGGGGGGGTCTTTATTAGAGCACCAGAAGCCAAATCAACCATTTTTAGATTTTTTGTCTGTCTGTCTGTTTGTCTGTCTGTATGTTTGTTCGCGCATCACTCGAAAACGAATGCATGGATTTGAATGCAGTTTTCACCGATGTATTGCTAGAGGTCTAACTTAAAATATAGGAAGAAAAAAATTAGAGAGTTGCCACCTGTTTGAAAATCGGAGTTTAAGTAAATTGATAAGAAAAAATGAATATTGCAATATGGGCGTCAAAAGAACGAGGCTGAAGAAGGCTTACAGCCAAAAATATTTTTTAGAGTTGCCACCTGTTTGAAAATTTACATTTAATTTAATTTATGAGATAAATTGAATATTGCAAGATGGGTATCAAACTGAAGGGGTTTAGGAGATTTTATTGCCGAAAATGGTTTTAGGGAGGGCTGCCACCTGTTTGAAAAATTTTATTGTATTAAATTGATAAAATAAATGAAATCTATATCTACATCTAGATATACATATAATAAAATTGTAACAGGTCGATGTCTGTACCTTATAGATATTAAAGAAAAATTAATATGGTGGGTTTTTATTAAAGCCACAGAAGCCAAATAAACAATTCTTAGAATTTTTGAATATCTGTCTGTCTGTATATTTGTACGCGCATCAGTCGAAAACATGGAATTGAATGCAGTTTTCACCGTTGTATCGCTAGAGATTTAGCTTCCAATATAGAAGAAAAAATTAGAGAGTTGCCACCTGTGTTTAAAATTTCAGTTTAGGTCAATTGATACGGTAATGTGAATACTGCAATATGGCTGTTAAATGAAAGAAATTTACAAAGGCCTACAGCTGAAAATATGTTTGTGGAAGGTTGCCACCTATTTGAAAACTTTAATTTAATATAATTGATAGCATAAATTAAATATTGCAATATTGGCATCAAACTAAAGACGATAGGAAATTTTAATCCTGAAAATATTTTTAGGGGATTTGCCAACTGATTGAAAGATTGTATTCATTGAAATTTGTAAAATAAATGAAATATTGCAATACGAATATTAAACTAAAGAGGATTAGGAAGCTTACTTTTGAAAATATTCTTGAAGCGGGTTGCCACTTATTTGAAAACTTTAATTCAGTTAAATTTACTATATAAACTAAGTGTTGCCATATGGGTATCAAACGAGAGTACTTGAGAATAATAAAATTGCAACAGGCCGATATCTGTACATAATAGATGATAAAGAAAAATTAATAGGGGGTTTATTAGATCAACAGAAGCCAAATCTAAAATTTCGGTATGTTTGTCTGTATGTTTGCAAGCGCATCACGCAAAAGCTAATGTATGGAATTAAATGCAGTTTTGCTAGAGCTCTAATTGAAAATATAGAATCCATTTTTTTTTTGTTTTAGTTTATCGTCGATCATTATTCCTAGGTATTTGAACGTATTAACTTTTTCCAGTGCGTCGTTGTTTATATTTAGAGTTAGCAACGCACCGTTCTCAAAATTTCGCCTTGATATAACCACAAACTTATTTTTTTTTTATTTCTGTTTGGAAGGGTTTTCGCTAAAAAAAATTTAAACTTTTCGTTGTTGCTGCCAAAAAAATTAAGAAATCTGAGACGTCACGTTTTACAATTTCATACAGTTCTCTTTACAATGCATTTCACTAAACTACTAAACGGCTGCATCGACTTGGTTCATATTTGGCAACACGTTGAAAATAAATATTCTGACCAAAAATTTACTCGGTATTTAGCTCGGGATATTCCTAAAATTCTTATACAGACTAAAACGTAAAAAACCAATATATCACTAAAACCAATTACGCTGGGGAACTGAAACTTAGCACTGATGCATATATTGCAAATGCATTGGGAAAGGGGGCGTGGCTCCTTCCTTCCATGCAAACTGAACTTCTCATATAGCTTATGTCTGGAACTGCTTACGCTAACGTCCTGAAATTCTACACAGCTACATATGTTATCAATACCGTAGTTATGGCGAAAAGTGATAATTATTGGAAAGGCTGGATCGATATACATTTACGTAAACGCGCAAGTATCATTCGATTGGGAACCATTTTCTCCTAGATTTCTTAATCTCATTGAAATATTGTAACTTTGTCTTTAATTTTCAGTAAGGTAAAATTTTTGTGAAAATTTTGAAGAATTTTTTTAAGTTTTTCACAAAGAATGGAGCTTTGCTTTTACGAGTTTCGCTATAAACTGTCCTATCTACATACCTATTTGCATAAAATGATAGCCGTTTTCGTTGTTCGGAATAAACTCAAAAAACACTGAATAGAGTTCCGTCAGATTGTCGGAGGTTATCTTACATACATATATGGTCCAATTACATGCTACTATAAAACTCGCTAGGTGGTGCTGGAGTAGAGTTATTTATAAAAATCGTATTTATTAACCGATTTCGTTCAAATTTTAAATGTGAGCTATGTACCTGTATGATAGAAAATTCTTTTGATAAAAATTTACCCGATTAGTGCCGCTGGAGTTAAGGTAGAAATTCATAACACGTATTCATTTTATGGTAAGCAATGGTTTTGCAGAAAATAAGCCCAATGGATGGCGCTGCAGCCGAAATGTATAGAAACCCCGTGTGGTTGGTCTGCTTTGGACCTATGTTTAAGTTATACGAATTTAGTTTTCAAATGTTTAAATGAAGCATGGGGTTAAGTTTTTCTGACGCCCTCATGCACGATCATGCGGTCTTGCATCTACCCTGAAATCAGTTCATAAATTTTACCACGAATTGTAAAAGTGGTGAATTAACAAGGAAAGATCACCGTAGGTATATCAACTGCTTCATTTGAAAGATACTTAAGAGATCACACTACTCATTTAGCAATGTACCGGAAAACTTTTCATCCTATGGGACAGCGAGGATTCTTGGCCTTCCTATAAAGAAAATGCACTTCTGTGCTCTTGAGTTTCCCTATAAGAACTTTTATTGGCATACGTAAGATCATACAAAAAGATTACGCATGATTGGCAGAGATCTCACAGGTGAAAATAAGACCATCAGTAAAGCTCATGACACCAAAAGGGATTGGTATTCCATATGGTATCACAGCGTTACTACTATTTGCCTATGTGTGAGGAGGATACTGCGCCTTAGTGGTTTCAACTTAAATCAAAAACTTTGACTTTACAGACTAATTTTGTTTTTAAACGCTCTTTTGCATTGGCTAACGCAAAAGCTCTTATTAGGCGCCGCGAAGTAAGCGGGCATTGGCTAGTTATTAATATAAAAATGAATAAATTCGTTTGCGGCTGCCACCTAACAAAGCGACGTTGCATTTAATATAAGCGGCTCAAATCTTTTCAATAAGCTCTTTGGGCTAAGCACATCACGTTGAGTCCAGGTAGCGAAAAAATTTTGCTATGGAAAAAACTGTGCGTTTCTAAGACAAACAGCCGATGGTAAGATAACTCATAAAAAACTGCATACTTAAAAATGTTCTAAAGATTCAGATTAAAGAGTTTAAATTCAGATGAAAATTTGTGTAATTTTCCTACATTTTGTATAAAAATGGAAACTGTGGTTTATATGTTTTTGAGTAAGGCTAGGCATTTTTATAGAAAAAATAACAAAAAATTTCAAAAAAACACGTGGTCATTTGTTTTAGTCACTGTATGTATTAATAAGGATTAATCAATCAACTACATTCAAATTTTTAAATACAATTTTCGCGGGATTTTTTATATGTCAGAACACAGAAGCCAACATATCGTGTAAAGGCAAATTATATTTGTTTCTGTACAAAGCAGATGCACGTACATACGAAATAGAAATGTTTCTACTTTCATCTGACACACAGATAGAATCATCTGAGTTTAGCTTATTTCGTTTCCAAAGAACGTATTTTTAAATAGTTATAAAGACTGTGAATTTGACAGACAAACGCAATTACATATGTATTGAAAAAGTCATATTTACATATGCAAATACATATCGTGTAAGAACACCTTAAGAAAAAAGCCCATTTTCAGCCCACAAACTCTAAATTGAACATTTGCCCACAAAACATAAACACCACCAAATGGAACCAATTTGTTTAGCCCTACTTGAAGTGGAATAATATTACCCTAATTAGAGTAGTTTCCATTTTTGTTAGTCACACAAATATTACCTTAATTATTCATTCCGACTTTCTTTTTTGAAATATCTTTATCACTCGAAGACTTATTTCAATTCTAACTACAAAAATGCTAACTACGAAAGGAAAAACTCGGCCCTATTATGGATTCCGACGTCACCGTCGACGTAATTTTTTCGTAAAAAAATAGCCCTCATCAGTTCAACTCCGGTTATGCTGACCACAATAGTTTTGCGAGGAACACCTTTCCGCAAAAATATTGGGGTCAGCGTAGCTTGAGTTGGACTTGCTAGGGCTATTTTTTGACAAAAAAATGAAATCGAGGTCGACCTCGACAACCATAATAGGGCCGAATATTAAAACTTTCTGTAGAAACGTCAACTTTAACAGCTGAAGGGAAAACTCTTTAAGAATATAATGAGTATACACTTTTTTACTCTGGAGAATTACAGGCTAACCTAAAATTCGTGACTTGCGTTTTGGTACGCACGCCGTCGAATTCGGTTTTTTGCGCCACCCGAAATTGGCTTGCGTGCCTTTGCATTTGATTTCATTGAGCGAAACGTCAAATCAAAATGCCACGCAGAACAAAAATTGAAATTGAGTTAGCTTTATACGCACGCCATTCAATTTCGGTTGGTGCCATACAAGTTGTATGTGCATAGTAATTTTTGACAGTAAACTGGCGGCGCGCGTGGATATTAGACCCCTTTCAGACACGTCAAGTCTTGATTTCAAGTCTGCTCGTGCGTAGGCGAAGGAGGTGGGACGAATGTACTTTTCCCCTCTCTGCTCACCTCCTTCGCCAACGAACCGAGCAAACTTGAAAGCAAGACTTGACGTGTCTGAAAGGGGTCTTAGGTTAGATGGTTAGTTTAGTGAAGGGACAAAAAAAAACAAATTTGTCGATACTTTAAGAAACGACTTTTAGCCAGCAAATAGTAGCTGCCAGGCCATAGTGCATCGGTTAGAAAACACGTATAAACACATCATTCATTTGACTCGAAGTGAAAATAGGCTGGTTTTCTTTATACAGCCCATTTTAAATTTGAATTATTATTATAACAAATTTGAATTATTGTTCACTCGTACATCTGCGTAAATTAATAATTAAAGAAATATCGAATAGGACAGCAAATGTTGTTTACTTTTGAATACGGTTTCAGCGAATGCGCTATAAAGACACAGGAATAAACGCTTGAACGGAATGAGTGTTGAGTCAAATCGGTTTTTTGTTAATGCAGTTCCTGCGTCTTACTATGTTTCAACCAGGGTTGTTGCGAATATTATTCCAAAATAAAGGTCCTTTCCGGATAATAAACAAACGGCCTGTCCAAATTAAACAAATTTGGCACCATATGAAAAAGGACTGAAATAGCTTTTAAACAGAAATAACGAACGACCTCTATTTGTATTTTTTTTTTTTAATTTAATACTAAAGAAATGCGTATACCTGACACAAGGTTTGTTCTATGGTAATTAATTAACATTTTTAGTTGAAATATTTTCCAATATGTGGCTTTCCTCGTTTAGACATTTCAGTTTTAAAGCTATTTAAGTCCTCTTTCATTTGATACCAAACTTGTTTAATTTGGATAAGCGGTTTGTTTATTATCCGGAAAAGACTTTTATTTCGGAATAATATTCGCAACAACCCTGCTTCCGAGTATATTTCTGAACATTAGCCCACAAAAGGGGTGGGTTTTGGGCTCAATATTTTATTATTTCTGTTACTTGAAAAAGCGAATTTTCTTGAAGAAATAAATATACGCGCATTTTTTCTTAGAGCTGCAAACTGATTTCAGAAATTTTATTTGAATTTTTCGTTTTTATTGAGAGCTCTTAAAAGTTTAAGTGCGAATGAAAACATTGTCCTAAAAGTATGCAATGCATACTCACTTACTGTTGTTTTTTACACTTTACAGCCTAATAGAGTGTACTACTGTTATGTGCTTAACAAAGATTCGGAGATTTAGTTTGCCAACTTCGAATTCGTTCTACAAAAATAAGCTACATAATACAAATACAAGTTCAGTTAATTTTTTCGGTATTCGAAATATAGAAAAAATGGTGCAACTGTGAAAAATCACCACACGGTCAAAAATTTGGGTTTAATTTTTAAACCGCGCTGGGACTACTGCCTTTTTTAAACTTTTATAGTCTACTTTTTAAACCAGTCAATAGTTTTACGCAATTTTTAATATATTCTGGTTTCAATTTTAGCCCAAAAAGTTCGTGGTTTAAATATCGAACCAAAATGTCNAAAATGTTTTAATTCTAGTTTCTAGGTTTCATATATAGAAAATTTGGTTTGAAATCTAAACCGAAATAGAATATGTTCGCACAGCGAATTGTGGTGTTGATTCAAACTCAACATATGAAAGCACATTTACATGCGTGGCTGTAGCTGAGTGTGCAAAGATGCTTGATACAATTGGTTGCTACCAAGGCTGTCCGGGTTCAATCCCAACCAGACGGAGCATGAAATTTAAGATTGTTTTTTTTTTTATTCTTAATTATGAAAATGTTTGGGTTTAACATTTAAACCGAATTGTTTAAATTCTAAACCCAACATATGTGCTCTCTTTTTTTTAAACTTGGAAGGTTTGTATTTGAAACTGAATTTAGTTTGGTCATATATGTAGTCCAAAAAGTTTAAAATTAAAACCGAAATTTTTAACCGTGCATCTCTATCGAAAAACAAAAACCATAAATCGAGGAAAATGAACATAAAAGTGTAAAAATTTCATAGAATTAATTAATTAATTTATATTAAAATTCTTTTTTAACATTTGTATTACTTTTGAAAGTTGAGCGCATCTTGTGTCTATAGAATTTTTTATTAAACAATTAATTTTTAAGCAAAAAACACAAACCGACTTCAATGCTCATATATAAATTTAGGAGTATCGTTAATTTTTTCATGATCCAATGATGGGATCTAAACCAAAATACGGGACGACCCTTAAGGTACCTTCTTTCCGATAAAAAAAAATTATTGTAATCGGTTCACGCGGTCCAAAGTTATGCGGTGGTATATATAAAAGAAATAAAAATACTCCGAAGAATTGATAACCTCCCCTTTTTTAAGTCGGCTAAAAATGTTTGAGTTCTTTGTTAATTTTATGTAAATAAAATGTTATATATGGAACTTAACATTTTTTTTTTTATTACATACCTAGTGTACATAAAACATGCATACATGTATTCTAAAAAGCGTATTATCTGAAGCAGTATTTTCTGATAATATATATTTAGAAGTATAAACCCCATAAAAGTTAAATTAATATAATTCTCATCAAAGTTTTCAATTCGATTTCTTAGAAAAATTTTGAGTAGGCAGTTTTATAGCTTGTATTTGCATAATAAAGTGTAAGTTTCACGTCGCTAAAAATTACCGTGGATTTTTGAGAATTTCTTTTGTCGAGGGTGTTGAACATTTTCTTCCATATTACGCATGAATATTTATATTGAAGAAAATGCCTACAATGTCTGCAACGTGTAAAAGACAAACAAGACTTTTGAAAGAGTTTATATTAAATTTCACCTTTTCAATGTTTATTTTACAGTACAAGTAAAACCGCCTGCAAGATCAAATAAAGATGTTTATTAAAAACATTTTTAGGTCAAATAATACAAAAAAATATATATAGAATTCATAAATAGATATTGAGCACCACCTGTGAATCAAAATTCTAAAATTGGAATAACAACAGGGCGATAGTTTGATGAAGTCTGATGAAGAGATGGTGCTAACTTGTTACCCTAATATTTTAAATACAAACGTACTACATTATTGTTAAAAGCATGTTTTACAGAGAAAAGTTCAATGACAATTTTAATTTGCCGTCAGAACGTATTAAAGCTAATGATTTTTTTTATTTTGAAGCGAACCGATTTTTATCGTCCTCTGCTTATTCAACTGTGTTTAGACAAGTAATTTTGTTATAGCAAAAAAGCAAAGACAAATTTAATAAATTACTTAGTAATTTTACTTTGTATTCAAGAAGCCAATGTGTAAACCACAGCTGATGTACTTATTTACTCCACACATACTTCCCTTACTCCACGCTCACGTTCATTAATACCCCTTCAAATATATCATATTACAATCACCTGATTCTGACATTCTGAGTTTTCAGCTCGACTTCACTTTAAAGAATTCACAAACTGACTTCAAAGCCAATAGGCCGCCCTTAACTTCTTCATCAAAAGCGTCCGATGCCCTTAAGTACTACATATTTCTGCTAAAAACGGCAATCGTTGCTTAGGAATTTAATATCCTTGTTATTGTCTTTGCATGACCATAACGTAATAAGTACCTAACTTAGTCTTTGTCTTTGAAGTTAATCCCTACGCTCTTTGCAACTGTTTGATGGCGCCGACAGAGCGCAATTTCACATGGGTGAAGGATGCAATAGCAGTTGTCAAAAGAAGGCAGCGAACCAAGGAAGTATAAACAGAAACAGAGGGCGTGCGCTTTCAGTCAATGGGTGAACATGCATATCTCTATTCTTGTGCATTGTCATATTTCATTAATGTCACCAGTGTGCACACTAGGGTGGTGCAAAATAAGTAAAGTCGGAATTTTAATACTCTCACCCCCTAGGATTGTTCTATATCGAAAAAAATATACTGCTGTTTTTTATTTGGAAATCAAAAAATATTTAGAGATCGCTCATAACGCTCAAAGTTTTTCATGCATTTTATATGGGAAAAAAACAACTTTTCGTAGGAGTGGTATGGAATTCTTGAAAATCAATATTTTTCGATCGGAAAACTCTGTTTCGCTTCAGAAGACTTCCAATAACAATATCTAATTGGTTATTTAACCATTTTTTAATACTAAAGATTTGTTATTTATCCGCCATTGCATTTTCTGGCATTTTCTGTAGGTTTTGGCGGACCTACAAAATATATAGTTACTAAATGGTTAAATATATAATTGGGTATTATTATTGGGAATCTCACGATGAGAAACTGAGCATTCCGATCGAAAAATATTGATTTTCAATAATTCTGTACCAGTTCTACGAAAAGTGTTTTTCCCCATATAAAATACATGGAAAACGTTGAGCGCTTTGAGCGACCTCTAAATATTTTTTGATTTCTAAATAAAAAACAGCAGTATATTTTTTTCGATATAGAACAATCCTAGGGGGTGAGAGCATTAAAATTCCGATTTTACTTTTTCACATGCATTTTTGGACCACCCTAGTGTACACGCTTTTGTATCAAGCTGCTTGGGACAGCTTCCTTCATATTCGTCACTTAAGTTTTGCACATCTAATTGAAAACAACATGTGGCATAATGTTTACAAACATAAGTTTTTGATTTCTGTATTATTTCTGTATTTCTGTATTCCTATACTCGCGAAATATTTTTTCTGAAGGTTTATCTACAACGCGCCTTTAAAAGTAATTTTATTTGAAATCTGGCTACAGTCCACTTCTTACAGAACCATGATGGAAGAATAGTAGTCGCCTGTAAAGGATTTGGGTAAACATGCTGCGATTATAAACTATAAACCCTTTCCCTTAAATGGTATCTGAAAAATATAGTATTTATAAAATCGCTTAAACAAATTCCATTGTAAAATAACGCACTGCCCTCAGGTAGAAAAATAAAGTGATTAGCCGCTGCCGCGGTTTGTGCGATCAGCTAGGAGGCAAATACAAACTGAGATGATGATTGATCTCGGAGCATACTCGGTTTTAGTAAAAAAAAATCAAGCCTCTTCCTATTTTGTGTATGCAGAGGAACTCCCTGGATAATTGCATTAAGAAGCGACGCAAGTTCTACATTCAGTATTAATTTTTTCTGGTGTTTTATTGTTTACTAATAGAGCAAAGGAGCTATCCCTTCTTGGAAATCTTTGAGGCTCCACAATCTCCCCGGAGTTGTCCAGATCTCGTTTAAGAAGGAAAAAGAATGGAAAATAGGTCGAAACACCCCTCAGCGCAGCTTTGTGGATTTAAAAAATGTATGGCTTGAGTTTGTTCTGTGCAGGGATGGAACATGCTCACACTTTCATACGAATGAGTACAGGAGCAGGGCTGAAAAATTATGTTTTTCGACGTCCAAATCCTCCTTGAAGAGTGAACAAAAATACGCCGAAGATAGCTTGATACTTTGTACCGCGAGTACCGCGAATACTACCTATCAGCGCTCCATTAACTATACTGATGGAATTAGAAAAGAAAAGCAGAAAGAGCATGTTCCATCCCAACACAGAACAAACTCAAGATATAAATTTATTAAATACACAAAGCTGCGCTGAGAGGTATCTAGACCTATTTACTAAAATTATTTAAAATTAAAAAGCTCTAAAAAAGGATCAGTCCAGCGCCTTCGTCTTGACCTGCGAGCTGTGTCGGAGCCATAGGCGCTAAACTTAAACGTAGAATACGTGATATTATTAAGATCATATTCAAGTTAAAAACGGTACATGGAATATTAATTTTGATTGTATTTAATTTAATTTAATAAATCAATATGAATTGCAAAATATTAATAACTAGCAATTGAGAAGCAGTTCTCCTTTAACTTCAATCATTTGTACCATCAGCTTATAAATACATAGATACATATATGCCATGACGTGTACCACTACTTCGATTCATTTTTATTTCCTTTCACCCTAAAGAAATTTGTATTACTTTTTATACTAGCCTAGGTCCCCGTATTAGTATTCTTCTTCGTCTTTGTGCTCATCTTCGCATTATCTTCGTCTTCGGATTTGTGCATCTTTGGTTCTTTTGTGGGAACGTTCTTGATATTACATTTTGTTCTCATGCAGAACTAAACCAAAACTGGAACGCGTTCTCGGTCCCTGATATTTAGGGGATTACAAGACGGTTGTTGTGAAATTTTTGAATGACATGCTACATTTGCAACAACTTTTCGACGTTTTATGAATCCCACTAGTATAAATATAGGTATTTAGTATGTGAATGCATACATACATATTTTTAGCTTGAAGCACCTATACCATAATTCCTAATGAACGTTGAAGGAAGCCCGTTTATTAATCAATATTTTCCAAACGTAATTTGAATAGGTATAAGTAGTCTGAGGTAGATATCATCAAACCATTTTAATTGAAAATATGAAATTTTCATAAGTTTGCTGTTTGCCGTTGTAGCCGAGTGGGTAGTGATGCATACTATAATCAAAAAGTAACGAAAAATGAAAACTATAATTTTTCTAAATAGTATTATTTATTACATTTGTAAATACGTACATAGAATATGAAAATCCGATAAAATATGGAAAATATTATTTAAAAAGCAACAAATTTTCAGACTCGAACACATTCGGCTTCAAAGTTTTTTCAATCATTTTTCAACTACCAACATAAATCACAATCCTACTAGTATAACAACATGCGGCAACCCAAATCACAAATGAGGAAATCGGTATACGCGCGAAACCAGAGCTCAAATGTTGTAAATTTGCGTTTGTAGTTTTTTCCGTATTTTTTTAGAGGACTTTTAAAGTTTCAACAAGCATAGTGGTCTCACAAAAATCGCATAAATGTAAACTTATACAAGGTTGGAAATATAGGAATCAAATGAAAGACGACAGCGCACGCTATCCTAATGTCGATTTCGTTTTTACCGAAAAATGCAACCTCTTTGCCCTCTACGTACAAACACTAAGAAGAGGGCGATGAGAAGGGAACATTTTTTGTAGAAACGAAATCGCCATAAGATTTTTTTTCATAGAAATTCTGAGGTAAAACACTTTAAAAGATTTATTCTTGAATATATTTTAGGTTTTTTATTCAAATCCTTTAACAAACATGTATTATTTGAATTTTTATAAGTATGTACTATCACCAACCCAAATTTCAACCCTCGACCAGAGTTGAGCAATATTTATTCAAATGCCTAATAACAAATAAATAAATTGTTGTTTTCGTTATTCGTAAAAAGTAAATAATTTAGTTCATTCAAAGAAAAATTATTCCAATGATGGATGGAAAGGGTTCAGAGGTTCATAAAACAACCACTGGACACGAAATCGTACCGACAGGTCATTGGGAGTCAGTCTGAACTTACGCCTACTCCTGCTCCCGACCTGTGGATGAGACAGGACTTCGTCTGGATACTGCAGCAAGTTACACTCCTACCTGAGTGGGATAAACTCAGACGAGCCCAACGTGTGTCCGGCATGCGTAGAGTCAGTCACCCAATGACTCGACACACCTCTTCGCATGCCCACTGAACGCCACTCAACTAACACCACTCTCCCTCTGGTTCATTCCAGTTGGTTGGGCTTAACAACAACGACTAAGAGACAAGTCAATCTAAGCAGGCTAACACCCCTATTCTGCAGCTCTTTCGTATTCGGAATTTGCTACGAATCGTAGAAATAGTATGCTGCAATCCGAATCGTATTTTCGAACTTTCGAAATTCGTAACAATGGCATGCCAAAAAACGAACGAGTAAGCTTTTTTGCGTAATTTTGCGCGGAAACCAAATCTGTGTCGGAGACGAGATAAAAGATGTAAATCGATGTGTGTTTGCAAGAAATATTAGTTTTGTACATTTAAACAGATCCACTGCTTTATATAAAGGAGCAAAAAAGAATCTTTGATGCCCCTTATAGAGAAACTTGGGTCCGGTTTATTTATTTGTCCAATGATTTTCGGTTGTTGTGTCCAAACGCATAACCCGAATCCAAATACTTTAACATACACGTGTAAGCAAAGGATTAAACTTTTATTTAAAGTAAATTTTCAAATTTCCGACCACTAGCTTATTAATAAATTCGGCACTTTTGCAAATTTCGATGTGGGTTCTGCGCAAAAATACTGGAGATGGCGTAGCCGGAGTGATATGCACAAAAAATGTTATATACCTTTGTCATGCGGAAGCCCCTCTTCTCCGGCAACACAGAAAGGCGAATTCTACTTAGTAAGGGTTATAATCCCTAAGCGCGGCCGAAGCCAGAATCAAGCGCAATAGGTGGTGGACCTAACAAAGTGCGTGTTTTCAATGGCTTGGAAGAAGCTGTTGTTGCAATAACTTGATTGGTATAGGAGGAGTTTTGGCTTGTGGTTCAACGATTCAACCAGAAGATGACATAGATGCGCCCATGGTTACTATGCCCGACAGCTCCGCATATGTTTGTGAAATCATTCCCATAGCGCGCCCTTATTCCGCTGCTATAATTGCAAATGCAATATTTATTTATTTATTTATTCATTGATTGACATCCTTTAAAGGCCTATAATAAGTCTGAGAATCCATAGTTTCCTGCAAAATATGTAAGATCAACCAATTTTACTATAAATAAGCGTTTCATGAGTTTTTTTTTAATTCCTTTCCACTTTGTTTTCCTTCATTCAGCTGTCTTCGAAAAACAACTGACAGCTGGCAATGCTTCACATGTTTCCGCAAGAGTTGCTGCATGTGGATTTTTCGTTTTTCGTAGCATAGCTACGAATTACGAATTACGAAAATTCGGGTTCTAGAATAAGGGGGGAAATAAAATGAACTCGTTGCTTAGTGTGTTCCAAATCGATTGTTTTTTTAATTATTTCAAATAACGAATAATTTACTCATAACCAATTTATTCACGAATAACCCGTTCGTGAACTAATTACTTACGAATAAGTATATATATTACGTATAAAATCTTATTACAATAATTTTCTAAATAAAAATTTATTATTTTTAACTCTGCCCTCTACCTGCAAAACATATCAAAACAAATTCTATGAGTCCATACTAAAAAGTTTTTTGTATTTGATTTTTTTGAAACTACATACAATTGTTAGCGAATGAGCTACAATATTTAAAGTTACCGAACGTCGTGCTTACTGAAGTAAGTTTATAATATTCTTGCCCCAAATGTATGTATTTTGTTTATTGGGTTACTACATATTTTGCGTTGGAAATTTATTGGTATCTAGGCATGTTTATTATATACATTCATACGTATGTACATACATATGTTCCAGTGTTGTATATTTTAAGCTGCCGCTCTACTTTGGCCAGAGACCAGACTCAGCAATCCTTGGTGCCGCGTTATTGATTGTCCACTTGTCCACGACGTCTGCCACATCAACAGCTCTTGTGGCCACAATGAGTATGTATTGTGGCACAAACAGTACCAGGCAGCATTGCAACAAGGAAGTGAAGATGAATTTTCTATTTAATACATGGCAATTTGATACGAAAAATTGGTAGCTTAGTCCAGTCGCAGATAGCTGATCGACGATAGTGTTGTCTCAGAGGCCGCATCAGCACCAACAGCACAACCACCACAATCCCAACATTCCGGCTAGCGACTTGCCAACTGGTTGCTCAGACGACGAGTGCTTGGACCGTTGACCGGGAGTGACTGAGGAGCGCCTGGCCAGGAGCCCATTCTTGTCCCCGCATTGAACCAATACAACGCAAAATGCAAGGCCAGCCGCTCGTCGCAGCTGGTGGATGGGAGGGACGGCTGGTGCG
The DNA here is from genome assembly GCF_001687245.7 of Rhagoletis zephyria. Lineage (NCBI taxonomy): Eukaryota > Metazoa > Arthropoda > Insecta > Diptera > Tephritidae > Rhagoletis > Rhagoletis zephyria. The sequence continues at coordinate 667,999 of NW_016157099.1, forward strand.
GTAAATGCTTCAAATTGCAGTTTGGCATGGTTACGACCAAGGCTGCCATCAATCGTTGCATTTCACCACTGCACTGCGCTTTACTCCACAGCAAATGGGAGGAAGCGGCAAAGGCGGCAACTGAACAAGTGGTTGATACAGCAACAGGCGCAACAACAGACTACTTTAGCTTCCAGATAATTTCAATCATTAATTTGTTTATAAAAAATCCTAGAACAGAAACAGGAAAAAAAGTGAAGCATGGCGCAGTAAATACCACGTAGAAGTGTACCAAACACGAGAGGAAAAAATTTATAAAAGAAGCATACAGAGTGGCTTACTTTGGGCTACGCTCAATGCGGTAAAAAGTGGCCATGACTGTGGCGGTATCTTATCGCATGTTGTGTAAAATAAGTGGTTGGCGACGCTAACAGCCAGAAGCAAACAGCAGTAGCAATTGTAGGCACTGCAACATAATAGTTACAACAGTTGGTCACTGAAACGCCGACCGACCCCGCAACCGATCGAGACAGCATTAAAACAGTAGTCGCCAGGTGATGCAGCTGCAGCAGGAATCACTACAACAGTAGTTACGAAGATATTCGTTTTTCGATTAACGAATAAATTGGTTCATTTATTCATCCATAGCACATTTACTAAGTTGTATGTTCGTATGTACATAGATGTAGCTAGTGCATGTATCCTATAAATGCGTACTGGTATGACTGTACCGTCTTCCATGATCATCCATCTATGCGTGTGTGCTGCACTTCCTCCTTTCAAACGATGTTCTTTCGCCTATTTTTTCCTGTTATGCTTTGAAGATTTCTCACTATAGGTCTATAAAGCGTACTTAAGTGCATTTTTACTACCGTTTGTGGACGTTAAATAGCTGCACTTAGCGGCACCAGTAACCGCAATTGCTAAACACTCGTATTTGGCAAAAAACAGCGTGATACTTTTGGCTGGTCATAACTTTTGCAGCCAACCTCATTATCAATTGCGAATGATAGAAACGTAAGCCACCTAAATTGTGCATATAAAATCTCTTTGTGTTATTTCAGAACTGTTCAATGACTTAGTCGTTTAGCGCTTTATGACGTCCTCTAATTATTACTCAGCCACCTGAAAGAGACAAAATTTGGCTTAAGGTTGGCAGATTTGAATCAGGATCTGTCCGCGCCAAATGGGAAAATGCCAACCGCTTTGAATTTGAAGCGTAACAAGAATGGTATTCGGTTTGAAAAAAATGTTGCTTGGATTTTTGTCGCCTTGTAATATTTAATTAGATATCTTAAGATTATAATAAGCTTAAAACGAAACAGCACAGCAATCTTGAGCACACAAAATCCTGTTTTGTCAAAGTTCGGCGCTGCACAAAATCCTGGTTTTTATATTTTAGATCGAAGTTACACTTCGCAACCCTGGATTTTCACGAAGCATATCATACGGGTCGTAGGTTTGAAACTTTGAGCCAATCGATGTTGTTGCACAATGCCCAACAACGTTCTACATTAACAAATGAGCGCTTTGGAAAATGCAGGAGACTGTATCTGTACGTCATCTTTATTAAGAGCATTTAGGTTGATCACCACGATAAACATAGGAAAAGCAAAAAAAGGTTTGACAATTGTGAAGACTAGTGGTGGCAAGCTATCTATGGCCTCCATGACTATCGATACTATCGAAGATATTTCATACCTACATATGTACACCTGTAAAAAAAAAAATCATTGCGCCATTGCACAGAACTAACAGATATAAAAACACCGCGTAGGTAAATAATTTTGCGAAATTGTACGTACATATACATACGTATTTACAAAAAAAAAGCAAAAGGATTGAACAAATGAGATACATGTGCAAAAAATTTTCGAAGGCAATTCTGGCATTTGGATCTTGATTTTATTTGAATTTAAAATACAACTTAACTTTTAACTGAGATTGTGGGAGGGTTAACAATAAACATATAAATATTATCATTAGCGAAGTATGTGCCGAACTACCGCGACTATCGATAGTGCTGCCCTATCGGCTGAAGGACCCTATCGACACAATCGATAGTTGCCCAAAAACCATCGCCAACTATCGGTGGCGTCCACTATCGACAGCTTGCCACCACTAGTGCAGACCGTCTACCTACGTACATATTGTCGCTACCATGTCAAACTATCAAATGTGCAAAAATGTTTTTTCAATTACGATACCTTGCGCATGCGTTTAGAACAGAGGTTCCCAAACTTTTTTTCTCGTAGACCCCTTTCAAAACTCGAATGGTTTCGGTCAATAAATGTGAAGATTAGATCTAACGATGTAAATTTGCATCGCGGGTGAGTTCTAAGCTAAATTCGGAGTGACAAAAATAAAAATAAAATGTTTTCTTGTGTTATAGTTATTAAATTAATGTGATTACACACTTGCAAGTTTAAAAAATTAGAGCTCGTCATCAAAGTACTCTCTCGCTCTGAGGCGTTATTTACATTCTCTTCACCATAAACTCCGCACATACTATTCGGCTCACTCATGAATTTGCATTCGGCGTATTTGTAAAATAGTTTATTTGTGCTGATGGCATCTTTTTTTATTTTTATCGCTCCGAGTTTTAAAGTGATGCGAAAGATTTTTATCACTCACATTCTTAAAACACAAAACTTGAAACAACAAACCCGAAAAGCTTTTTTCGCCAAACTTAAATTCAGAAACTGACAATAGAGAAAAGACCGAATCTAGAAAAATCGATGACAAGCGGGATGGGCAAATGGAGTTGTCATTTACGCCTATCGCATTCAGGTGTTTGTGCCACGTGAAGTGAACAGTCAGCAGTCCAACAAGTTGTATGCAATGCCGTCTATCAACGAGAGCAAAAAACTAAATAGGCTTTCTAAGATTGAAGGTAGCATCAGTTTTGCCCACCTGCATCCCCTCGATACTTACCAGTAATTGATGAGCGAATATTTGTCCAGTTTCTGATGGTTGCTTCGATGGCCGAGGTGGGGAGTACTATAGCCGGTAGCGGATCGAGGAATACCTGGTTTAAGCCAACTGTGGCCAAATGGTCAGATGTCTCATTACCAGGTACTCTCGAGTGACCTGCCACCCAGAGTAAAGCAAACTCCGTACGTTTACCAACATAATTTAAAAGAGACTTGCATTTCCGAACCAGTCTGAAAGTACTTAGTTAGAGGGCTGGCCAATAATTGAAGTGCATCTTGGCTGTCCCTACAGGCACGTAAACTCCTTGCCCTCCTCCACCTATTTTCCGCCACGTAGGCCATGGCTTTGAGGATAGCATATACCTTAGCCTGGAAGACCGAAGCATATTCCCCAAGAGAAAAGTAAAGCTTGTTACCATTAACTTCGAAAAAGACCCCAGATCCTGACCCAGAGTCAGTTTTGGAGCCATCAGTAATGTGTGAATCCTGGCTCAGTGCTGGAATTGAACTAGCATTCAGCCTCAGGGAACTCAATATTATAGAATCTCTTTAACAAAAGTAATGGTGGCGTACTATCCTGTGGCATTGAATGCTCAAATCTCTGCCGCCAGCAATTTATGCCTCGCTCCACTGAGAGTTATTCCAACATCCGTTTCTTTTTAGTCTGCAGGTGGCTTTTAAGGCGTCCACATGTATGAAGACACAAAGTGACGGTAAGTGCAGAAGTGCGTCAAGAGCAATATAAACCACTCAAAAAACCTTAAGTTAAATACAGAGGCTACCAAGCAACCATAAGATTAATTTTCGTGCACCCTCACTTACAACTCGTGCATCCCCATATTTTTTTTACGCCAACGTAGACCCCCGTCGAGTCACCCGTGGACCCCTGGGGGATTCACCTCTTTGGGATTCACTGTTTTAGAATGATACTCAAGTTGGCAAATCGTTAAAATTCTAGTATTCGTAGAAGCACAGGTTACTGGCTTTAACAAAATGTCGAATCCCACACTTTTTCCTAATCGCAACAACATTTTTTACAACAGTTTTTTTGCTCTCCTGAAAAGTACCCACACACACATTGGATCGTTTGACGATATGTCGGGAGCTGTAAGGAATAGAAATGTGGAACGGTTCAGCACCCGCTCAGTAACAATCGTATTTTATAAATAGAGCTGAAGACCTGTATTGAATAAAAGTAAAGGCAATGAAGTTTGGCTAAAAAATAGAGCAGAGTGCGTTTCATTAACACAAGGGGTATTCGCTAAAATTGGGAATACCCCTTGTGCTAATGAAACGCACTCTGTTCTATTTTTTAGCCAAACTTCATTTAGCTTTAATAACAGCCCGATTCTGTGCACTTGATAAATTGAATATCTTTATTTTTAATATTTTTATTGAGCTTTGTACCACGATTGTTTATTAGGAAAAATTGAAAAAGCAACAAAGTCTAAGCGGTAGAAGTTATAG
>NW_016157099.1:672408-762190 GCF_001687245.7 Rhagoletis zephyria
AAGCAAATGGATGTATATGTACATCCCGTAAACTCTTGTAGCTAATTCATTTTCCTTATTCAACAAACCAACTTGATAGTAGTTGGTTGAATAAGGAAAATGAATTAGCAACAAGAGTTTACGGGATGTACATAGCTCAGTGGTTAACGCTTCTGACTTTGAACATCGAATTCGCAGGTTCGATCCCTGCTGAAGTCTAGAAAAAAAGAAGTCTGATGAGGAGATGTGGTGATCTCCGAAATAGTGCTATAACTTCTACCGCTTAGACTTTGTTGCTTTTTCAATTTTTCCTAATAAACAATCGTGGTACAAAGCTCAATAAAAATATTAAAAATAAAAAATGTTAACAAGCCACAATAACATTGACAAATCATTATAATTTGTTAATATTTATTATTTATGAAGAAATGGTATTCTAGCACAGAAACCAAAAGCTCTTTTCTTGATAAATTATCAAGATTGAAAATGCTATTGACAAATTGAAATTTCATGTGAAATGTACACAAAAAATGTATCCAGAAAACACAGAATTGGGCGGTAAGTAAGTATAAGAACGATCTTAATTATACAGCACAAATCAGGTTTGCTGCTTAGCCGTTAACTATCCAAGGGTTAATGTCGGTCATGGTCGCAATTATGCTTGTCATTGCTGCCGCCCAGTCGGAAATTTGGTCATGTATGACTTTTAGGACATATACAAAGATGCATGCAAACGCTTGAACGCAAGTATGCATTCATAAAAACATAGTTCTGAACTGGTTCCATTTTCGACAGTTCTGGGACAATAAGTTTTTTATGAGAAAAAAGTTTAAACTATATTATTGGATATTTTTTCTTTTCCGAACTGTTTCCATTTTGGACAGATCTGCGGCAATAAGTTTTTTATGGAAAAAATTTCGATTCGATGTTTTGATATTTTTTTCATTTTTTCTGTTCTTTTATTCTTTTATTTTATTTATATTAAATTTGATCACTTTCTGTTCAATCTGTAAGCCGCACTCAACAATTTAAATTTATTAAATCTGAAAATCACAACTGTTTCCACAGAAATTTGAACTCGCGACCAACGATGTTAGAGTCGGAGGTCTTCCCGCTGAGCTATTGTAGTATTGTACAAGAAGTGAGAATTTGTGCATTTACTTCTCAACAGAGCGCAACTAGTACACCAAAAGTTTCAACTGTCCCTCTCTGCAGCCAGTTCAGAGATTGTTCTGAAATGTATAGGGCGATCTCTAAATTTTACTGCAGGGCGGTCAGTAGCGTACGATTGTGTACGTCTTGAGTGTTTAGTAGTTGTGTCTGCTTCGTGTTGCCGATCTATCCGTTACCACATACATATTACACTCTATCATTTCTAGGATCTCATAACAGGATGCTCAGCGGTGCAAGTTCAGATTTGGCTTAGGTGAGGGCAGCTAAAAGGCGACACTTTTCCAGTCTAAAGGGTCCATCCTTCCTTTTATAAATTAAAATACCTTATTTGTGTTCTAAGAGCATGTCAGATGTGGCAATATTTCCAACTTTCCACGAAATTTGCTATCGAATTGGGAAAGATAAATTTTATTTACACGTGTGAAAAGCTAGAATACCTTTCTGTCACTTTTCGTAAATCATTTTCAGAAATAAAAGTTGCAAGGTGCGACTGCAAATGAAAGAGCATAAATCGATTTTGGAAATATATTTCAACTTGCTCGTGCTACACTATTACTATTATTATGGGCCATATGCATCGCGACCTCTAAAGTAATCTATTGTGCGTGGCCCCCGCCCTATATGGGAAGGTTTTTAACGTAGCCTAGTACTTCCATGGAGTTTTGTTCCAAATTTCAAATATATGAAGTGCTTCACTTGCAGTTTCTTTCTTTTGCTGCGAGTGCTGTCAAACCATACGAATGCTGCCGTGTGACAGTGATCGCGGATTGGTGAGAAATATTAAAGGATAACTATAAATAAAATAACAAAATTGCTTGTAGTCGTTTCTTCTCCGGAACTTAATTGTTTACTTAAAAGTAATAAATGTATCTATAAATTGAAATTAAAGTTAATTATAGCCAAGAGAAATAACAAACCACCGGCAAAGCGGCTCACGGTTGAATTCGAGTATGGAGAAAGATTGCCAAGGGTCGAATCGTAACAGTCGTGAACAGTGTGGCCACAAAAATTTTGCAAAATTACTCAAAACTTTCTTATTACAGATATGAGAATTATGTACTACTATTTACAGGTACTTAGTATAAAAATTAATTACATTATCCAATTCAATTGGTACATTTGATCTTGCGGCTCAAACAAAGTATCACCGTTATTTTTTATGCCTTGCTTTGTATATAATATTGCTGCAACTATATCAGTGCTCAATCTGGTTCTCAAGTCAGTCCTACACATTTTTAAACTACTACGTTCTACTAAAGCATTAGACAAGGGCTATATTAGTAATACAGATACAATTTTTTTTAATTGGGAAACTTATATGAACCTAAGGAATCTTTTAATTCAAAAACTTTTTTTCTATAATTTTCTGTATCTAATGACGAATCAATATGAATATTCTTATGATCAAACAATTAGGAATGCAAATTTTGGGTGTAACATCGATACATCGATGTTTCGATGCACCGGAAAAATGAACGTCGATGCTAAAATACATCGCCAGTGCGATATATCGATGGTTTTCGATGTTTCACAATTTTTTAGGTTGCAGTCACATTAAAAGGAAAATTTAAAACTTTTCAATTCCAACTCTCTGTAATTCAATAAGAAAAATACTTACGCTGAGCCTAAAGTTCCAAGGCCCAACTACGGGCCAACAGGAACCCGGCCCTTTTTACCTCCCTTTTATTAGCTCGGGATGTAACTATGTAATATTGATGCGCCTAAAAGATGCAGCGATTTCTATTCTCAAGTTACATACCTGATGACAGCACGAATGGAAATTTTAATATCGAGGTTTTAGTTTTTGAAACTATAATTTTTTTAATGGTTAAGTAAGCATTTTTAATATCAAAAAATACGAGTAAACTCGGCATTTCTGAATGTTCCCCAAGAGAAAAAGTAATAAAAATTCATGGCCAGTCAACAAATTTTTAGGAGCATAATGGGTAAGTTGAATTTTAAGTCTGAGTCACACTAAAGTCGATGTTAAAACATCGTTGAAACTGGCATCGATGTATCGTCAATTTAGTGATTTTAGGGAATTGTAAACATCGATGGCAAACATCGAATTTTTAACCGATATTATCGATGTTTCAAAAATATCGATGCATCGTTTGCATCCCTACGAACAATGCGTGTTCTCTCCATTCGATATCGAGATTTTGCAAGTTCAAAATATATAACGATTGATTTTCTGGCCGCCATATTGACACAAGAGAGAAAAATCGAAGAAAACCAAACTCTTTTACATTGTAAACCGGAGGAAAACTAAAATTCTTTACTTGAACGAGTCATGTTTGCATGGTGTATGGGAAATGCGAAAAGTAGGTTCGCAGAATGTGGTGTATTGCGCTCCTTGTAAAACTTCGAAGAGCTTTTTGTTCAAAAATTTCCAGAGCGATTTGACAACTCTGTTGTGTAAAACATGGTTGCATTTGTTATTTGCAAATATATCGAGAGAAAATTCCTCAAAATAAAAATACACAAAAAATACTCAAGCGCACCCGAAATTCCTCACGTTTTGAGGAATTACTCACAAAGTGGCAGCACTGGTCGTGAACGAGCAACTCGTCACGTAAAAATACATATTTCAGATAATAACATTCGTGAACGTACTGCTCGTCTCGTAATTTGGTAAACGCGCGTTCACTACTTGATAATCCGAAATATGCATTTTTACGTGGCGAGTTGCTCGTTCAAAACTGTTACGTTTCGAGCCCAGAAATCAATTCGATATGTGAACAGCCGAAAAGCGTTTTCAGAAATTTTTGTTTTTTCTGAAAACAAAAAAAAACAAAAAAACACTTTCAAAAGGCGCTTTACATACAAGGTGTGACTGCTCGTGCAAATTCTTTCCGAAATGTCTCAATTTGAAAGCCTTTTCAAAATATGTGGATATATTGCATTGCCACGTCTGGTACGCTCTTAACTAACAGCGGCTGAACAAGACCACACTCTCAGCCTTTAAGTTCCCACGAAAGTTGGGTACATTGTTCCTTTTATTTACTCGAACATTCTTAGTCGTTTTGCATTTATGCTTTAAGCATTTAATGGCGCCAGTAATTTACGCATTAAACCACAATCAAGAGCGGTGTTGGCAACAACATATCGCACACCATCTTCAAAAGAGTCACAACTCAAAATTTGGCAATTTTGAGATTATGCGCTAAAAATGTACGCAGAGCTTTTGTTTGCCTTTCAGCAAAAGCTGGAGCAAATTTTTGTTATAATTTGTTAAAAAAAACTTAAGGTGAAGTCGCTCTTGCCCATATGATTATCATGTGCTAAGAAATTGTTTTTCGCATTTTCTGACAAACGTATTATTTTGAGTTGTGACTCTTTTGAAGACGGTGTGCGATATGTAAACAACAACGATGACTAAAGATACTCCTGTTAACCAAATCTACCAAATCGCATGTAAATCGATGAATTGCCCAAGGAAGGCGGAAGTAAGTGCTTTCTGATGCCAACACATGTGGTAAAATGGTCTAATAGTTGGGTCTCCACACCACTCGACTGATTGGCGCCATTCGTTTGAGTGGAAAATAAGGCTTTGAGCCACGCATTCACCGATGCATGCATATTCAAGTTGACTCTCTCTTTGGACGAGTATTTATGTATGTATGGTAGCCTGTATGCATGTATGTGTGACCACGCCTTGTCTCAACACCCAAGGGGGCATCATTTAAGTGAAGTTGGAGCGACGATCACGAATAGTGATGGCGCACTTCTTTCACGTGCCGCTTAGCCCACGGATACAACTGACGCCAATGCGGCACTTACATAAGTACATACAAATATTCTTATGTAGTACTAACATACATACATATGTAAATATGTGTGTATGCAAAAGCAGGCAAATGCATCATCATAGTGAACAGTAGCCGCTGACATGGACTTGGCGCGTAATACGTTTATTCCGGTATGTAGTTTTAGCAAGCTAGAACCGCCATTGGCAAGTCATGGCGAAGGATTGGCTGGCGCCCAGACACGAGCCACAGACAAACAGTAGGTACGCATTTACTTACCCAGCCAGCAAAGACACGTAGTTCAATTTTCCTTATCCGAAAACGAATAGAAAAACTCTTACAGTTAACATCAATTTTCGTATCCGGAAAAGGTTCGAAACGTTCGAAAAAGATGATGTCATTTGAAAGCAATAATTGCTTTTTATTTGCCCAAGCTAAACATTTGAAAGCATGCATGCGTAGTTGACAGTGGCTGAGCGTCCAGAGGAGTGTACCGCTATTTGCTAGCTTCCAGAAGGTGCCGAATTCCGTCAGGCGCTTCCTAATTTTATTTTATTTCTTTTGAACCATGAAAAAGTATCTGTGAAGTGCAGAAGCAAATCGCATTGAACGAAAAATTTAATAAGACAAATTTCAGAAAAAACAGCCGAAAACGTATCCATTTCACATACTGCTGTCTGAACATACGTTTCTGCCGCACACTTTTGTGGGAAAACGGGTCGTCAAAGTATCCGGAACTGGAATCAGTAAACGGACAAAAATCCGCACTTCATCCACTTTTTGTCCTTTTCCGGATCGGTTTTCAGATTTTTTGCTGGCTGGGTAGTTACTTGCGTATGCTTGTGTGTAAGTATGTGTGCATGGACACAAGAGTGCCACCCTTCAGCAATGGCAGGTGGCTAAAAATCGCATTATGCCTGCCAGCATCAGCTGATCAGCAGACGTGAGACCATGGCGGCAGTAACTACTGATTGCATTAGGCCGACCGCGCTGTTAGCATGCACCTCAAATTAGGGGTTGACTTGACATGTGTACGTACAACAACTCCATACTGCTGGTTGGCTGTATGTAATGGGCGATTCTGTAACTTTAATACGTTCGAGTGTTTCTTTCAAACCGGCAAAAAAATTGAAGCCTCATTTTTTCCAAAGAATGAGTAATTTCATTGGAACTCGGCTGACTGGATGTTATCTTCCTCAGGTGGGGGCGAACTTTTTCGGGACAATTGACAGGTTTTGGAAAATGTAAGATATTAAAATGGAAAGTTGATAGTTGAAAACCAAGGCATCTTTGAATTATCAAGGAACATATCTACTTTCTACATTCTGATAAATAGTTCCACAGGAAGAAGAAAGCCGAAGCTATCAATGGCGCACGAAGAAATCGATGTTATTTTTTACCTCAAGTTTAAAATATAGACGAAGGTGCGTTCCTTAGGTGGAATGTAAAATACCACCATTATTCCTAACATCGGCCGCTGTGGTGTGTGGTAAGCAGTGCGCGCTTCCACTCCGCAGCACCTGGGTTCAAACCCTGGTGAAAGCAACATCGCAAAAATATAGGAAAAAAGGTTTTTTCTTAACAGCGGTCGTCCCTCGGCAGGCAATGGCAAACCTCCGAGTGTATTTCTGCCATGAAAAACAGCTTCTCATAAAAATACAATCGCCGTTCGTAGTCGGCGTAAAACTGTAGGTCCCTCCGCTTTGTGTGACAACATCAAGGCGCACAGCACAAATCGGAGAAGAAGCTCGGCCAAACACTAACATATGTGTAAGCGCCAATCTATTATTATTATTATTCCTAACATCGCATACAAGGTCCTTACAAGCGTAATATTTGAAGACCTGAAGAACCTAGTCAATACACGTAAACTGATGTTAACCAACGTGGCCTTAGACCTGCTAAATCCAGTATGATCAGTGTGAGTGGTAGTATAATTTGTGTGAACTAGACGTACATATTTTTGATCGCTCCACCCAAGAGTGACTTCTTAGGATGGGTACGACCTTGAAAACTTGTTACATCTTTTGAGACAATGCAACTTCGCTGACCTGAATAGTTTTAGTACTGGCGGTATGACGGCGACTGAATGAACGAAATCCAGAGTCTCGCTGCTGCAACGGATGTGAAGGACTAGTTTGCATGCCGAATCTCTCTGTCTAATAGCCAATGTTCTGCTGTGACCAAATAGCAGCCTCTTCAAAGTTGCAACGCTTTCACAATTTTTATTTGAGTTGGTAGCGCGTTAAAACATTTTATTGCTTTATAGAGTATATTATACTTCTCTGTTTCTATTTTATATATCGGCACTATCAGCTATTTTTCCTGAGTAAATATGAGTGAGTTTCTATGTATTTTAGGTTAGCGCTCAGAAATTCTGGCTCCATACCCAGCATTATCGTGGAGTGAGAGAATATGTATAGTAACGCATTCTCATTCCAATATTTCCGTATTGTTCCCCACCGAATATTATTATTTACTAATTTTAATTTTGACAACATACAGAAAAGTCGATCTGAGTGGTTTTATACCAAAAGTGATCCAGTTAAGATGACCTCTCTAGTTCAATAACTTTAACCAACTGTTGAGAAGTGCTAAATCGATTATGTCAATGTTCTTGGTATGAACAACTACCTTTTTACTTCTGCTTACAAATGTTAGTTTTTATTGGGCCAGAAGTCTTCCCTCGACGAACAAAACTCGCTGTCTGAAACGATGCTTACATAGAGTAAATTCCGCTGAAAGATTTATGGACGCTCACGAATGTATTCAATGCGATACTAGCTAATATTTAAAATTAAGTGGTCCTCTTTTGCCTTGGAAAAACGAATTTGGGAGGAAAGTGGCTTAAGTTTTAGTGTTTAATTTGCATCTGTTTGAAGTTGACCAGAATCGCACCACACAACGTGCTGGCATACTATACATTTAATTTATGTGGTACATAGTTCTCCCCAAATTGTGATTTTAATTCTATTAATGCAATTGACTTTTTTTATATTCCCGCAGATTGTGCACAGGCATTGAGAATTTAAATCAACCACTAGCATAGGTTTAAAGTCAACGTTTATACTTCCTAATCACTTGCAGTCATGTATGTACATATGTACATATTTTCAGGTTTTTCATCGGTATACATATGTATGTTTTTGAAGTAGCTTAAGTTACATACGCTTTTAATACAGATTCAGCAACTTCTAGGAACTTCTTGCGGCAAATGCATTTAAATAATTTCCGGCCAACAGCAATCGATATTTGACTGTGGATAGCATCAGTCTAATTAAGGTAGTAAAGCTTATCGCGTCACTTGCGTCATAGAGTGTGCATCTGCCACCTGACAAGCTGCCACGCATACAAATAAACCATCCTAGGTATGTCAGTAGGTTGGTATGCACATCCGCTGCGCGGTCAGTGGCTAAAAATGCAACTAACTAGCCACCGCTTAGACTAGACACATACGCAATTGCAAATGTTGCACGTTGCGAAGTGATATTTCAATTACACTAACGAGCAGCATATGCAATTGGCTGGCCACATTGTTGCAATGGTCAGAATTACTATTACAACAATAATGAGGGGAAAGGAAATGGAAGTTTTGATATCAGCAAGAGGTTTTTGTTGTTTAACAGATGTGCTTACGTAGATGGACAAGCATCACGTACTACAACAGACCTACTATGGAGCACCTCTAAAATCTTTCGGCGCGTATAAATCGCCTGGTCCAGATAGAATTTTTAAAGCGATTATGCAAAAAGGAAGCGCTTTTCTGACACCGAGACTTAGGCTTATTATACAATTATGCACCAAAAAGTAGCGAGTAGTGATGGAGAACTATCGATGGGGCTATCGATAGTGTTGATGGTTTCATTTTTCCGCCACTATCGAATTTTTTTAAACACTATCGATAGTTGTATGTTGTTCTTATTGTTGGATCTGGACTATAAAAGATGCACATGCTTACATATGTACATACATACGTATGTTGTGAACTCCTTTGTTTGTAAACATGTTCACCATGGTTTTTCTTATAAAATATGTTGGTGAAATACCCGATCTCATTTTGTTTTACACAAGTTATTTTCTAGCCTCTGCCTTGCCGAAGTTTCGCAATTCCATTCTATACCCGAGTAGGTTAGGTGAATGGTCTCAGCGATAGACAACAGGCCAGGCTGTGATGTCAGCTGTAATTACTGCGGAGATTGTGACTACTGCCGGTTTTTGGTATGACGAGTCCGTTTTATTGAATTTGGGCGTTTGGTTTATTGGTGCTATTACCGTCTGAGTTACTCGCATGAGAAGGTCATCATCCGTTGGCCCAGATTCGAGTGAGGCTTCTAGCTACGGAGTTCGTTGGGTATCAGAAGTACTTGTTTTTGTGAGCTCATCCAGACTTATCCATATCGTGGTTCGGATGGATATAGATTCCTGTAAATTACCAGTTGTCGGAGCAGAAAAGTCAACTAAGATGCTAAAAATAAGTTTAACTACATTAGCTGAGCGGGAAAAATTAAAACTTTTGAGAACATCTCTTTGCATTAAAACGATAATGAATATAAACAAGTCACGATACTCTATAATTTCATTATAAGTGAGCGATATGCACCCAATATGTACAAAGCAAACTTCTTTCCAATGTTTGAGAAATTGTTGATTCTCCAATAGATGTACAACATTTTTTCCAAGGCTTGATTAAAAGTTGATTTGAAATTGATAGCCGAGCTTTTCTCAAGTGGAGAACTCAGATTATTTTGCATGCCAAAATTGCGCCCTTTTGTTTGAGAACAGGTTGGTTCTTCAATTGAGGTACACTTTAAAATCAAAATTTGAATTTGTAATATGTATTAGATTTCCACTAGACCTCCAACCCAAATGTTTACTGCCAGTGTTGCCGTTGAGCGACTGGAGGGGCAATTTGGCCCTTTGTCAGCGCCTATACCCTTTGGCCCGACTTTTTGAAAATTTTAATTTTTTGACCCTTTTCCAAAATTATGTGCGAATTTTGCCCCTTTTCAGAGATTTTTTAGGAAATGTTAACAGATCCATGCTATGAAAAAATATTTCCTCCTGTAAGTACGAAAAAATGCGTCAGTTAACATTTGTAAAGGAAATGCAACTCTTCTCCTTACAGCAACTGGATTTATGTGTATGTTTGGAACCCTGTTTTGTGCAAATCTTGTGCCGCTATTTTCATTTTAAATCGAACAAATTTTTTCTTTTGCTAGTAAAGAAAAGCAAAAATAATATGGTGACCCTTTTCTTCGCCTTTCTTTCTGAAAATTCTCAACGGCAACACTGTTTACTGGGTATTAGCAAATGTGCAACTATGTAGGCAAGGGCGTAGCCAGGTAGGGACAGGGGGGCAACCGCCCCCTTACAGCTACAAAGCAAAGGAGAAACTTTCAAAAATCAGTAAAAAAAAAAATGCTACATAAATTGTATGCGTGTATTCTGTGATAAACAGGATGGAAAACCCCAACGAGAAACAGACTTCCTCTTCCGTTAAATCTTTTGTGAATGACTTAAACGAGGTTCCATAAATAAGAAGTACTATTTCTTCACTAAAATATGTGATACACTTTCTTCGCGAATCAATGACACGCAAGAATTATGCTGCTGATATATCACGTTTGTGTGAACAAGATGGTCGGAAAAATATAAGGCTATCAGGAAATTTTCAGAAAATTTTCTTGAAGTTGTGGAAGCTTTAGAAAGTTTTTCAGTTCAGGCAAGCTTTTCTAAAAGAAAGTCTGCGTATCAATTGTGTGCTGCTATAGCAAGGCCGATGTTCATCATTGCTTTAATGACAATTGCTAAATATTCAATGTTTCTGGAAACTACAGCAAACATTTTGCAAATGAAGACAATAGACCTCATCGCCGTTGATCAGCATATTGAAAATATTTTGGAGGTGGTTAAGAATGATCGAAAGAATGCAGAAGGAGCCACTACAGAGTTAATTAAAAAATCTCGTATGATTACAGCCGATATAGGAGTAGAAATTTCTCTACCACGCATGGCAGGTAAAACTGAAGTAACCCCATCTTTCAATGAAAATGAGTACTGGCGACGGTCTATAATAATACCGTATCTGGATTCACTAACGGAAATGAAAATCCTCTAGGCTTTCTGGAATATGCCTCATAGCGTCCATAGAAAACTCGTTACCGAAAACCGCGAGATGATTCAGAAGGAAATGATCGAAAAGTTTGCTGAAAATCGTTATTAGCGTAAAAATTATTAAATAAAAAAATATAAAAAAACAAGTATATTTCATTTTGCCCTCCCCCCTTATATCAGATCCTAGCTACTCCCTATGTATTATATATACATCTGTGCTAACAGCGGCAAAATACCCACTGGCGGGCACACTTGTCACTAACGTTTGTGATAAACATCGTACGGCTCGCCGTTGAAGCGTATTACGAACACACAACTAAATGAATGATCAGACCAATACGAAGCTAGGGGAAAGAATTGTAACCACTCGATATATGCGGTTTCGCGATGAAGGCTGGAACGATTTTACATAGACTCATATGCACCTTGTACATTTCAATATAGATTGTATGTCTAATTTACATATGTATGTACATACATATAAACATATGTATGTATGTTCATATGTACATCACTCGTACACGGTGGTTAACAGACATCCGATTTCCGTTCCAAGCGGCCAGTCTGTCCAGTTACAGATTAAACGCAACTGCAATATGCTTGTTGCACTATGTATTATCAAACACGTTATTGCCAGATCCGTGCTGGCATATGTACATACATATAAAAGTTATATGTGTATGATACGTATGCAACACGTATTTATTTGAAGTCAGCGCGATAAGAGTCAAAAAGTTCTGATCGTGAACTTCAAACGTTCACGGGTGGGAACCGCCAAGCATTGCTACTCGTAGTTTGTTAGAAGTGCAGCTCCGATAATTAGTTCTCTACTCAATGGAAGTTCGATATAAAATTCTGGTTGAAAGATATCTAAACTATGTATAAAAAAATCACGCACCACACAAAAATTATTTTGTAGCCTGTGTGACATATTCTCTTATTTACCTTCTCCGGGGATTTTCGTAACTACATATACGCCAATGAATAAAAGATATTGCATTTTAGTATGAGACTCTTTTTTATGAGCTAAGTAAAGTATATATTTTTTTTTAATTTTTCGATGAATAGTACTATTTAAAAAAAGGTTTTTAAATAAAGAAACTAATTCAAAAAATTTAAACAGTTGCACTAAAAACAAAAATAAATATTTTTATCTCAAAAATTATTCAATTAATTAAAAACTTACATATATACTACGATTATTCTCCACTTACTTTAAATACATTTTTATTCAATCAGGTCGTTAAAAAAGTTTTGGATTTTCGTGAAAATATATATCTGCGTTCGTATGGAAAAGTAGCTTATGTCGAAGTGCTGGATTTAGTATAAATCGGCATTCGCAGCATGCGATTGCGAATGACTCACAGGCACTGAGCCGTTGAACAACGTTTGGCAAATAAACGTGCCAGAAATAGTTCCGATACTAGCAAGTCAATATTCTTATTAAGTCTCATCGAAAAATTTCTTGTCGTTTAAAGAATAATGAGAATGCCGCATTATACTAAAGCCAGCCTTTCGACATAAGCTACTTTTCCATACGAACACAGATATATGGAAATTTTTGATGCCGCTGACTCCGAATGCAGTATTACAATTTCAAAAAATAAAATGGCGGATTTAATATTACTGACTAAAATTATAAAAATGCCCAGATTATCAGGAAAGTTTATACATATATGTCACTGATTCCAAAAGTTTGGAAAAAATAAAATGACATACTTAGGTATCTAACGAAACGGATCAAATATGCCGGCATGAATTAAAAAAAATGGATTTCCGTGAAAATTGATACATACATATGTATCTGGAGTTTTTGATCTTCAATGAAATGCACAACTTATGTGTATCGTAAAAATTTACTTGTTTGCACGCTAATACTTTACAATACTTGCAAATTACAATTTTTTAAGACTTACGTACGTTAACTCGATTGACTTATTTGCCCAAGCTTACACCGCCTTACAATAAAGGGTGCGATAATAACGACTATGAGCTTTCGTTCTTGAAAAATATCTTTGACCTCGAGCCGGCAAAAACCAACAAATTAAGAATTTAAAAGGTCGCCAAAATCATCATCATATCTTTGAAATAATAAGCTAAAAATAACAAATAGAAAATAAAAAACACGTACTTACCCCTATTTTGTACTTATTTTTTAAATTTAGTCCGCCCTGTTGTTTTCTTTTTTCTCAGCTTCACACAAACCCCCCTTACATAAATGTTCTGGAAAACCTTTTTTTTTTAATGTCGATATCAAATTTGGAATCAGCAGCAGAAAGTAGCTGCATTTTTTCAACATATATGTATCGTGTATGTAAATTTAAAAATCACCGCAATTTAAAATTTTTAGAGTTTTAATAGTTTTTAATTTCTTGAGGTTTCCCCTTTTTAATAACTTGAGTGGAATTCCAAAATTTTCTAAACTTTCAAAACTTTGTGAATTTGAGAAATTTTAGTAAATCCCAATAATTCAATATAATAATGAATACTAGATTTCTAGAAATTTTTTATTTTTCTAAAATTTTGAGAATTGTAGAAATTCTAACAAAGTGTCGAATATACAAAGTGGATCAAACGAAAATAAAAGTTTTCGAATGTTGAAAACATTTCCATATTTCGTCGTTTTTGAAAATTTAAAAAATTTTCGTAATTCTTGAAGATTAAAAAATTTTTGGAAGTTGATGTTTTCAAAATTTTCAAAAAATTTAAAATTCTAAAACTTTGTTATATCAATACAAAATTTTGGAAAAGTTCAGAAAAGAGGAACAATTTTGGAATTTTTCAAAAATGTTAATATCTTTTAGAATTCTAAGAATTTTCTATTTTTTACACACAAGTACCATGAACATAAGAATTTTTCAACAATTTGTGATGTTTCATATTTTTACATTTATGATGGATTTTAGGATAAATAAAATTCTCAAAATTGTGGAAAATAAAAATATTTCTAAAATCTCAATAATTTTGTACATTTCAAAATATTCTCATTTTGCCAAAATTCCTAGAATCTCCCGGATTTCGATAGTTTTTGAAATTTTGGAAATTATCCTAAAAATAAGAAATCTCAAGAAATTTAATAATATTATAAAATTCAAAATTTTGGAATTTTCGTTGTTTTCTGAATCTATGAAAATATTCAAAATTGCTGTGACTTTCAACTGTGTAAAATAATACAAATTCGAAAATATAACAAAAAAGTAAAAATTGAACATAAGTACACATGTAATTTCAAAATTTTGAAAATTCAGTGAATTCGAAAAACTGATAGGCCTACTTAAATAACACAATACTTCGAACTTAGCACACAGCTAAAATTTCAAACTCAAGTGAAATTTTACACACTTTTTCCATGAATTAAAATTTTCAAAAGCATCCATTCATTAGGTTTGTTCCCCAAGCTTCTTGAAGTCACTTCGAGTTACATATACGCGCTCCGCAAGTAAGTTTTCGAGTTTCTTTGATATTTCCCCAATTTCCCCTACCAGGGTCCGCCACTGCTGTACCTTGACCTGATGGTCACAAATTGTGATTTATTGGACAATATAAAAATACTGGAATACTGTGCTATTGAAAAAATAATAATTTTTTCAAAATCAGTTCTTGCTGTTAAATAAATAACTATAAATGATCTTAGGGTTAAGGTTCAGGGATTTTATTTTAAGAGATTATAAAAGAAAGTTCAGTCCTTAATTTGAGCTAAAGTGGAAGGCTCTGTCATCTTTTATTTAATTGCGGTGGGTTCTCAAACTTCGCACAAAATCAGGTTTTGCTGTTAAATAAATGACTATAAGTGACCATCAAGTCAAGGTGCAGGGATAGTATTTGCAGGGATAGTAGTCGAGACTTCTAGCTTTAATTTAAGCGCAACATCGCCTTATGTTTCTTTGCTAGAGCTTCTAAAATATTGCAAAAAAACGCGATATTTTTACACTTTGACCTCGTTTTTCTCAAAATCTGGAGCTGAAAGAAACTTTATACTCACGGATTCGTAATCAGCGCAAAAAAGTCAATCAAGAAAAGCTTTAACATTTTCCGCAACAAACTTTTTTCCCATTTTTGTTCCCTAGTGTAATTTTTCCGGAAAAAAGTTATATTAAAAAATTAGGCTTTTGGCCACCAAAAATCATGTCAGCTGATCTGCAAATAAAGTTCTCGTTTCACTTTCTGTTAATCAAATTTTTCGCAATAGCGCTGTATATATACTTTAAACCAAAAAATCCACTTTCAGCAAAAAAAAGTGGCATCATCTTGTGCTCCTTTTTTCACTGTGCCACATTTCTTTCACTTTGCATTAATGAGCAATGCATATGTACATAACTACATACACTGCCACGTGAAGGGTGACGACCTCGCATATTTCGCGTCTGCTGTCACTTTGTCTCTGTCGAAAATACAAAGCAAATGTCAGTTGTAGTTATACGCATGCAGTTTCAATGTCGACTAGATGTCACAACGCGTTAGCCATTTTTGCAGCTCATTTTTGTTTGAAGTCATAAGAATTCCTTTGTGAAAAGTATGGAAGCTTTGTCGTTGCCTGTTGGTTGTACTCTATCCTATCACGGCAATTTTTTGTTTGTTATTTAGTTTATCATTTAAAAGACTGGCATGGGTCATTTCATCGATATTCGAATTTAAAGGTCAAGAATTTTATATCATAAGCCCTGTTTTTACTGGCTGGCATTTTCGTACGCACAAGCAGGGCTGCCAACTTGGCTCAAACCGTGCCATTTTTGGCCCTATTCCACTTCTAATGGGACTTAATTTTTCAATTTGACACAAACTGCCAAAATGGCACTTTTGAAAAATAGTAATATTTATTTCAATACATTTTTGTGAAATCCTTTGCTTGTATTTCTTTTCTCAACTAAAATTTTCTAATTTCTATTGGGTATACAACTGGTTTATCTTATTTTGGCATTGGACTCTTGTTTTATGAATGTGTTTCTAATTTTAATGCTAAATGGGAAGAATTAAAAATAATGGCAACTTATTTGGCTTATATTTTTCTTATTGGCACATTTTGGCGCTTTTTTTTATCTTCAACATGACACTGCATAGCTAAGGATAGTGGCAGCACTGCGCACAAGCTTGCAAGAAACCGTAAAGAAAGAGGAAATTAGAGAGCAAATATGACGGATGAACCTACAAATTTTGCTGGATTTTTACTGGGTAAAATGTTTACTAGAAACTATTTGCCAGTAAGAGAAACAAAGCGATTATTTGTGGGGCATATATAATTGAAATTGACAAAATATTCAACGTGGCGGCGAATTTTTTTTGCCAAATAGAAGGGTATTTTATAGATTTTGCGAAGAAAGCATTTTATTGTTAGTTTTGTACATTTTTTACTTTAGTTTAATTAATTAGTTCTAAAATGTTAATCCTTATTTGCATTTGGCAGCAGTGTAAACTTTGGTAGACAAGTACATGCGGCGCCAAGTCTTCATCGGGTGTATTTTTTCTTAGACTTTCTATAAAAAAGACAAAACAAGAAAAACTGTATACGATTTGTCGTCCTAGTCACCAGCCCCAATTCTATTCGATTTCTGAGTATGAGGCCTTATGTTGGAAAAAAACGGCCAGTATAAAGGACCCAAATTGGAGAAAATTAGCCTAAGGTTACAGAAGATATAGGGTAAATTGACCGACGCAAACTTGTGTTCCGCTTGCGCATTTCTCTCAAAGTGTCAACCGCTGATAATCCCAAATAAAGATTAAAATTAAAAAAATTATTAGATAATAAAAAGTAAAATATATTAATTATATTAAATAGCGGCAAATCAGCTGCACTTGATAGTAGTTGGTTGAATAAGGAAAATGAATTAGCAACAAGAGTTTACGGGATGTACATAGCTCAGTGGTTAACGCTTCTGACTTTGAACATCGAATTCGCAGGTTCGATCCCTGCTGAAGTCTAGAAAAAGAAGTCTGATGAGGAGATGTGGTGATCTCCGAAATAGTGCTATAACTTCTACCGCTTAGACTTTGTTGCTTTTTCAATTTTTCCTAATAAACAATCGTGGTACAAAGCTCAATAAAAATATTAAAAATAAAATGTTAACAAGCCACAATAACATTGACAAAAAATATATATTAATTATAGTATATTAGTAGTATATATATATAGAAATTATGTACAAAATTAACAGTAAAATACTTTCTTCGCAAAATCTATACTTACTTAAAAAAAAAAACTGGGCAACAGGTATTCGTCGCCACGCTGTGTAATAAGATAGGATATAATACTTTTCTTGGAAATTAGCTTCGGAAAATAACGTTATAATCAGCTGTTCATAACGCTTGCAACTTCTTGCTGGATTTGCGTTTTCGTACTTTCTTGCATGTTTCTCCCATTTGGAGCACATCAAGGTTTGCTCTCAGAAATTTGGTCACTGGATAGCTCTTTACTGGAAAGTACGAAAACATGACTATTGTCTCCTTAACTGTTTTCGCTTGTTTGTCAGTAAACGACGTTATACCATATAGGCAGCGTGGAACGATAAAGATGTTTTTTTGAGAAATAAAAGAGTCCTTTATAGATTTTGCGAAAAAAGTATTTTATTGTTAGTTAGTTTTTAAACTTTAATCCCTATTTACATTTGCCCGCAGTGTAAACTTTGAGAGAAAAGTTCATTTGGCAAAACCTGGGTAACAGTTATTCGTCGCCACGCTGTATAAAAAAAATATAGTACACTTCAAATATATATAGTATTTTATTTGAAAGAAAAAGTAAAAATGCTTTTTAAGTATACATCTTTTTTCTTTCTTATGCATTTCCTCTTTAAAAAATACACTTTTTTGCAAGTATCATATACATAGATGGCTGAGTGTAAGATCGACCTATCTCGGCAGCCATCTCGAAAATGCCCTATCTCAGAAAATTTTTCAACAAAAAAAGATACTTTCAGTGTATTTTCAGCAGAGATAGATCGTTTTTGAACCGAATTCTGAGATAGGGCGTCCTTTGAAAAAATTCAGAGATAGTGTGTATTTCAATAAAATTATGAAATAGGGCGTTCTTCAATGAATGTCTGAAAGATCTGAAAAAAAATATATTTTTTTTTTCACCTTTATTTCAACATAGATTGATTAAAAGAAGAATAATGATAAAAACTAAAATATTCCACACAAACAGGGTTGAAATTTTTAAATTCCTGCCCGTATTTTGTTTGTAAGTAGATATATTAGTGGCATTGTGTTACTATGAAAGCACGGCCGAGTAATCATAGTCAACTTATGTACAGTAGTCGAAAAAATTATAGCCGCACCAAATTTTGACAAGTTTTAAAATATTATTTTTGTTGTTATTTAATTTTGGTTAGTTTTTGGTAGTTCATTCTTTAACAACCCGTATATATACAAGTTGAAAGGCAGTGTCACACGATGGGTATTTGCCGAAATTTGGTGCAAATCGTATCGCAATTGTGTTAATACCCAAATATTTTTCTTTATCCCAATCATGAAAAATAGTTTGTTGAAATATAAAAATTCACAAATCTGTGCAAATGTACCAATCGAGTTACACTTCCTTCAGAACACCTACAACCATCCACTTAATTGAAGTAAATAATTAGACAAATAAGTTTTAAAAATAACATACCTAAACGGTGTAGTACGTAAAATCTACGTATATTACGAATAACGTAGGGTAAAACTGTCTTACGACTCTAGGGTTAAGAATAAGACGGCAAGGAAACATTTGCAAATGCTTTATATACATACATACACCTTTAAATACAACCGTTCACATTTTTTAATGATGCCCAACTTTATTGCCACAACAATGTACACTTGTTGAGAATCAAAACCGCCAGCCAACATGGCAACTGATTTTCCAATCAAACAAAGAGCCGACTAGTTAGGTAGTCACTGAGCCTGCAAGTCAAGCAACCCACTTTGAATGACGAATCTCATAAAAACTGCATTTTAAAAGCAAACAAACAAATATACACACACACGCGTTCGCTTACCCTACCCTGCAGGAAATTTATCTAACTATAACCTAACTTTAAGTTGATAAGGAAGGAGCTAAAATTCACTTTTATCTGTATATTTTCTTTGGCGATATTTCTATGGCGATGGCCGCGAAATAGTCAAGGGTGGTTTACTTCTGCATTAGATGTAGTCAAGGGTGGTTACCTCTGCATTTGATGTAACTAACTTGTAACTAACTACTTTTGGACATAAAATATCTATAGGAAAAACAAAATATTTTTTTTATAATTTTTATTTATTTACTTTAATGATTTTATTACATTTCATATTTGTTTACGTACTCGAACTCCGTCAGACACAACTTCAAATTGATAATATTAAACTTCGATCTTCCTTTTATTTGTCCTCAATTCGAAAAAGCATTTGCGTAGTGCAGGATATTTGAATAGAAACGCGTTTAGAGAAAACAATCTCCTGTATTACTTGTCAACTTTTTGTAGCTAACTACAAGTTATATGTTTTATAGAAATCCCTCAAAAAAATTAACTGCAAGTGGATATTTTTTATCAATTAATACTTTTTTTCTGCAGGGTACTTATGGCCGTTTGCTCTGCTGAATCGGTCGGCCACATCAAAGAAAAGCGCAGTAGTTGCCAATTTCAATGCTATTTTGTAGAGTTTACGTGTGTATACATTAGAGTGGTTCATAAAAACACTATTTTTGGAAATTCATAAACGCTACATCAGAATATTGTTATTTGTGATAAGAAAAGAGGCACGTATTTTTTTATTTTGAAAAAAAAAAGTTTTCTTAGAGGTCGCGCTGGTCGTTTTTTATAAAAACGCTGATGTTCTCAATTTTTTTATTTTCTTGACAGACCGCCATTTTGGATCCGCCATTTTTAATTTCGAAAAACTGATATCAGATTCCTAATTAGCAACCCCAGAAACCCCCTGGTAACAAGCTCTAACCCATGACAATGCGTAAATCGTTCAGTATCAACGTTTTAATTTTACTAGTCTCTTTTCGGGAGCATATTTTCGGGCACTAGGCCCATTCCAACTGCCCAAGACAGGTATGTAATTAAGGGAATGTTCCCCAATAGCACCAGAGCAATTATATGTAAAAAACAAATTTTTAGCTGCATTTTAACATGTCAAGAAAATAAAAAAATTGAGAACATCAGCGTTTTTATAAAAAAACCGACCAGCGCCACCTCTAAGAAAACTTTTTTTTCAAAATAAAAAAACACGTTTCTCATTTTTTATCACAAATAACAATAATTTGAGGTAGCGTTTATGAATTTCCAAAAAAAAATTTTTTTGAACCACTCTAGTATACATACATACATACATGCGTATGTACATATGTACGCACATAAAGCTCGTTTTCTGAGAGAAACCCATAACTCTAAAATTAAAAAATCGAGAAAAAGGCTTTAATGTGTATACTTTATTTTCTTCTTCTTCTTCTTATTTGGCGCTGTAACCGCCTAAGCGATTTTGGCCGAGTTCAACCAAGCACGCCAGCCGTTTATCAACCGACTTCCAAAAAAGGAGGAGGTTATCAGTTCGTCGGAATATTTTTTTTTTTTTTTTATGTATGTTACCGCATAACTTTGGACCACGTCAACCGATTTCGATAATTTGCATCGGAAAGGTAGTGTCTCAGAGGTGGTCTCATACTAATCTGGTTAAGATCCGATCAGCGGATCATGAGATATATATATATATATTTTTTTTTTATATGAGAGTTGAAGTCGGTTTTTTTTTGCTAAAAATTACTTGTTTTCAATTCAAAGTGTAAATTTTAGGTAGCCAGGACTTAACGTAGATTTGGATGCGCGAACAAAAAATTTACAAAAATCAACGGTAAGTCCAAGCTGCTTCGACCTTGCAGTTTGTTATACTAAAATTTAATGAGCAATAAAACTGGATGCTAAAAAGTTCTAAGTCTGATCAAAAAGTTTAAAATTTTGATCAACATTTGATAAAATTCGTAACATTCGATTTGTCAATCGACTGCTGAGTGGAAGATCGACCTATCTCGACAGCCAGTTCGAAAACGCCCTATCTCAAAAAACTTTTCAAGAACGCCCTATTTCAGAATTTTATTGAAAAACAATCTATCTCAGAATTTGGTTGAAGAACGCCCTATTTCAGAATTCGATTCAAAAATGTCCTATCTCACTTCAAAATTTATTGAAAATGTTCTGATATAGGGCGTTTTTGAATCGGTAGCTGAGATAGGGCGTTCTTGAAACGAATTCTGAAATAGGGCATTCTTCAACTAAATTCTGAAATAGGAAGTTTTTGAAAAGTTTCTTGAGATAGGGCGTTTTCAAACTGGCTGCCGAGATAGGTCGATCTTCCATTTAGCAGTCGAAATGTTCTACAAAGTGTGAAATTTTGATTTATATGGTTTTTAAATAGTAAGCTATATTTTAATTCTTTATATTTACATTTTTTAAACAAAGAACAGTTAGACGAAAAAAAGTATATTATAAATTTTTGGAAAATGGGCGTGATAACCGCTGCGCCAATTTCTCCCAAATTTGGCGCAGTTGTAGGCCTTGGTACAACATACCAAATGGCTGAAAATCTTTTAACTAGGACAATAACTATGCCCACATCTTATATAACGGTAATTTATAGAGATACATCTTGGATAAATCAGTAAATACTGAAGGTATTTTATTGTATGTGGCGTATGAAAAACTTTCTTTCCTGCTCATTTTTCACACAAAAAATCGTTGCGTATTTTCATTTGACCACAATTATTTCTTTATTTATTCATCGATTTCCTTCAATAGTAACTTAATTTTTTTTTATAACAGAACAGGCTTTAGCACAGATGCAAAAATTTGGCACAGAACCTGTTATGTTTTTAAATTTTCTTCCGTTAAAGTCTGAGTTTTTTTCATTTTTTCCATAAACCATAAAAGTTTTTATCGTTTTTTGATTAAAAAATAAAAAAACTGGAATAATTAATTAATTTGTCAGAAACTATATGTCCTATCGGAAAGTGATGTATATATGGTTTATGGTTACGGCTATTTGGCGTATTTGATATTAAGATTTATAAGAGAACAAGATAAGAATTATCTCGAAAACTTATTCATAGAATAAAAAATTAACTAGATTTTCGGAATCAGCGAGCAATTCTCTATAGGAATTGGATAATAGCATACCAGTGATATCAGTGGACTTACACCACTTTAAAAAAAAACTAAAACATTTCTGCGATAACAATTTATAGCTTTTTCTTTGATCGAGACTTTATCAAGAATTCATCCTGCATTGAAATTATGATTATTTATCAAAATTACCATTAACTAGGCATTTTTTCAAAAGTGGACGTACACTACTTTCAATAAAAAAAAGGTTCATATATCGTTCTCGTGTCTTTAATTTGTGTGGGATCGTCTCTGCTGCTAGTCATAAATTTGGAATATTAAAATGGTTATCGCATGTGTGCATATTAACATACATATGTATATGTATATGCAAGAATGATTTAATCCCTGCAGTAAATCGCAGTAGTTTAGAACTAGCGCAGAACTAGCTCATTAAGAGGCGGTACTGGTTTTCGATCTATCCCAACGCAATACTTTCGACTGCCTCCTTTTACATGGCGATGTCCTACGATGTGAAAATTGCCCCCTCTGCAGAACTTTTGAACTAGTTAAAACTGGTTCCATTTGTGACCAAACCTGCGACAATAAGTTCTTAGGAAAAAAGTTTTATTATTCGATTTTTCAATATTTCTTCGTTTTTTGTGTTCTTTTGCATATTACCTTTTATTTATTTTTTTTATTTTATTAATATTAAATTTATTAAATCTGAAAATCACAACTTTTGGTATTGTACTTGAAATGAGAATTTGTGCATTTACTTCTCAGCTTTCACATACCAAATGTGAGAGACTTTGAGGAGAGCGCAACTAGCACATCAAAAGTTTCAACTGTTCCACTCCGCAGCCGTTTTGCAAGTCGGTTTTATTCGACGGGAGGTAATAAACTATACCAGTACAGTAAATCTACCTATTTCTAAACACTTGATAGTGCCGGACCTGCAACGCATACAAACAAGTTATTGTGTTTTAATAATAAATTTCTAGCGCCCGGCTATATTGTTATTTTCTATTTGACTGGTAAATATCGTATTAGGTCTACACTTAACTCAAAGTGTATGAGGAAGGGTGGGACTTACCCACCCTCTTACTACTACCCTGTAGGGAAACGAAC
Source organism: Rhagoletis zephyria (assembly GCF_001687245.7). Lineage (NCBI taxonomy): Eukaryota > Metazoa > Arthropoda > Insecta > Diptera > Tephritidae > Rhagoletis > Rhagoletis zephyria. Next base: position 695,606 of record NW_016157099.1, read on the forward strand.
TAGTGCGGAACTGGTTCGGTTCTGGTGCGTTTGGAACCATGACTAGTGCGCGTTAATTCTCTTTTGCATGCTAGCGACCGGCGAATTTAACATTGCCATGTCCTAGGAAGTGTCAGTTGTCCCCCGTTGCATCCCTTTGGCTCTAGTTCCGAACCAGTTCTAAATTCAACAGATAAGATCTAGTTCGTTTTGCATCCCTTTTTCTATAGTTCCGAACCAGTTCCAAATTCGACAGATGAGATCTAGTTCGTTCTGCATCCCCTTTTCTTTAGTTCCGAACCAGTTCCTAATTCGACAGATGAGATCTAGTTCGATCTGCATCCATTTTTTATAGTTCCCAACCTTTTATAATTTCGTCGCCTTAGATCTACATTTCTAATCAGGCTTGTCGAAACATTTCCCTTCTATATTAAATACGATCGGTTGAAGGAAGGTCAATACAATCACAAATGTTTAAACGCATTTATTAAAAATTTATAAACCACATAAGTAGTAGTAGTAGTATTAAACTTAAGTAGTAAGTAAAAAACAAATGTGCGTTCTGCTTAGAATATTAGTTCACTTTGTCTTACTTGTCTAAATTTAAGCATATTGATTTTTAAGTAAATTCAGTTCTTTTTAAGCTTATATGTATATGAAGTACTTCGAAAGTTTTTATCGTACTTAACTTAAATAAGATATACAGTCAGTCAATAAAGTTTAGGTACAGTGAAGTTTTTACAATACCGGCAACTATTTTTTAAATATTTTATTTTTCCCAAATTTTTTATAAAAATATGGTTAATTCAACACCAAAGACCCCAAAAATCAGAGTTCCAAACCTTATGCAAAATTAAAGAAAACTCTGCGAATTTCCATCCAAGTATTGCAATTTACACTCTTTAGAAAAAAGTTAGGTACTCAGTTATTAGCCCATTCAATTTTAGTATAACAAAGTGCAAGTTTGAGGGAGCTAGGACTTACCATTGATACTTGCACTTCATTATACTAAAATTGAATAGGCTATAAAACTTTTTCTAGAGAGCGAAAATAGAAAGTGAATTATTTTAATGAAATTTTGCAGAATTTTCTTAAATTTTACACAAGGTTTGGGACTCTGATTTTTGGGGATTTTGTTGTAGAATTGACCATATTTTTATAAAAAGTTACCGAAAGCTAAAATACTTAAAAAATAGTTGCCCGTATTGTAAAAAATTCGTTGTACCTAAACTTTATTGACTGACTGTATTAAGGTAGCTGTGCTGGATTGCATAAAAAAAATTAATTTGTCTTTTCTTAAAAAAAAGGTAGCTCTGGTGGCTTGCATTTTTAAATAAATTTAGTGAGAAAGTGATAATTATTTTGACACTTTTTTTTAAAAGGCCTCTTTTTCTGCAACTGCATTGCCTTTCTCAATTGTCCTTCAGGATCTTGGCCTTTGTTTATGGAATCACTAAGTATAATGATTATTAAGCAACTCAAAAACTATACCAGCGTGATTACCGACGTATCCTTTTGAGAGGTAGCCGCACCCTTATAAGAGGAATAAGACCCAAACTTTTAAGGTCAAAATTTCAGTAGGTTGCGTATGTATGGCCTTTTCAATTTTATAAATTATCATTATTTTTAAGTGGAAAAATAAAACTGAAAATTAATGATAATATCTGCGCGAAAAAATAAAAATCATAAAATAATCATTATTTGTAATCCCAAAAATAAAAATCAAATAATAATTATTTCCGTTTGAGCGAAAAAATAAAACTCAATAATAATTCATAAAATAATGATTCAATGCTGATTTAAATTATTTTTCTCATAATGATTACCTCCCCTGCATTTAAAATTTGAAATAAAATAGTTTAGTGAAAGTACCACATTTCGTTGCTTTTGGACTGGTGCGTGAACTAGTTACTATCGGACTGGTTCGTTTTTGGAAAAAAGAACTAGTACTGAACTAGAAATTTGGTTCACTAGTTCGTGTTTTCCCTACAGGGTATGGCTGTAGTTTTTAAATGAAAAATCCAAACGCCTCGTTATTTTGAGTACCCGAAATAAGAGATTTGCGGGGTGGATAATAGCATGACGTCAGTGTTACGGCAGTTTAGACTCGAGTAACAAGCGTGCTAGCATAATTTTCCTTTAAAAACCACCTGAAGCTCAATGAAATTGTTAAATATTAATGTTAAACTGGCATATGAACATCAGTTAATTTAAATATAATATTATCTGATGAAATTGAATAAATTTTAATTAGTGATATCTCTTTGTTATTAAGTTCTATTTTGTATGCGGGTATAAGAGACATGTGCCACTGTTCAGTAGTATTTAGGGTCGTTATTGCAGAGGACCTTCAATATGTACTTACATAGATACATATATTCCTACTACTTTTTTTAATTTTTTTTTATATTAAAACTTTCAGTACAAAAGAACATCTGCTGAATCTAAACATTTGAAAATATGTATACCTTATTAACCACTGAATCGTTCATTTCCAAAATTAAATCAAAAATTTTATAAAGCTCTTAGTTTCACCATTATTCTGCGTCCATTATATGGGACAGTGATACCCTAGGTGTTTAAAAAATACATTGATGTCAACTGTTTTTATGATTTTCTTTTACGAAATATATTTCAAAATTATGAATAATACCCACAATGTAGAGAACAAGGGTTGCTCCCATCCACCGCTATTCCGCTCTCAGTGTGACAGAAACACTGTTTGTATGACGTCACACTTGTGCAACTTGTTTACGTTTTCTTTGCAAAATTTCTTCTTTTTCCATTCTTGCTCGCGTTCTGGCATTTCTCTCTCGCAACTACATCTGTTTGACGTCACACAAAAATTATTCACAACAAGTAAAAAGGTCTAAGTTCGGGCGGAACCGAACATATGTTAGTGTTTGGCCGAGCTTCTCCTCCGACTTGTGGCGTGCGCCTGGATGTTGTCACACAAAGCGGAGGGACCTACAGTTTTACGCCGACTCCGAACGGCGATTGTATTTTTATGAGAAGCTGTTTTTCATGGCAGAAATACACTCGGAGGTTTGCCATTGCCTGTCGAGGGACAACCGCTGTTAAGAAAAAAACCTTTTTCTATATTTTTTGCGAGGTTGCTTTGACCAGGGCTTGAACCCAGGTGCTGATGAGTGAAAGCGTGCACTGCTTACCACTACACCACAGCGGCCGACACCGAACATTAAATACCCGGCGCAAATATTAAATATAGTTTTTTCACCTTTCCGAAAACTACCGCTACATGGTAAGCAGGGATGGTTTTACACCTATTTCAAATATCTTTGATAGAACGTTCAGTTAGATAATGAGATAAACTTATATAGGTATATGTGGACGGTTTCACGCCCATTTTCCAAAATTCCATAATGATGTTACCTCTTTTCAAGGGACCGTTGCTAGTTTAAATTTTGAGTACATAAGCGTCTTTAAATTTCGAAATATCGAAGTTTCAAGAATATCTGAAATTTACCGTTATATGAAAAGTGGGCGTAAGTTTTCAACATTTTGCTTTTATGTGACAAGAACAATATTCGTACCGAGTTTGGTACAAATTGATCGAACGATTGCCGAAACACATATGTATGTGCTCATAAAGGTATTCTTACACGATATGTATTTGCATCTGTAAATATGACTTTTCAATACATATGTAATTGCGTATGTCTGTCAAATTCACAGTCTTTATTTAACTATTTAAAAATACGTTCTTTGAAAACGAAATAAACTAAACTCAGATGATTCTATCTGTGTGTCAGATGAAAATAGAAACATTTCTATTTCGTATGTATGTAATTTGCCTTTACACGATATGTTGGCATCTCCATATGTAAAAAGTGACATGCACACATGCAAATACATATCGTGTAAGAACACATTAAGAGGGTGGAGCCAAGCCTATTTTCCAAAATTTTATCATAAACGTATTTTTTGCTAAAGAATTATTGCAAACATCAATTTTAATTAAATTGGCTTCAGTATATACTGATTTATCGAAGATTTCGTATTTCTCTAAATTACCGTTATATGATATGTGGGCGTGGTTATTGTCCGATTTTAAAAATTTTCAGTTGTTCGGTATGCTGTACCAAGGCCAACCACTGTGCCGTTTTTCGGAGAAATTGATGGAGGGGTTACCAAGATATGCACATGTAATCATAAGTGGGCGTGGCTACTCTCATTTTCCAAAAATTCATATTATTCTTATTTTTTGTCGAAACATTATTATTAATGCCACTGTTGAGTGAATAAGCTTCAGTAGTTTTTAAAATATCACAGTTTTCGTAGGAGGTAGGCGAGGTTATTGTCCGATTTTGCGCATTTTCAATACCATCAGTCCTACTCTGAAAAGAAGTATCCAAGTTTTGTTAAGATATCTCAATTTTTACCCGCTTAATCGATTTCTTTTTCCATTCCGATCATTTACTTGTGAATAAAGTGCATTCGGGACTCCTCTAAGCCTGCCAACAAATCGCTTATTTTTTAATATTTGAACTGAAATTTTGGTGAAGAGGACTTTCGAACTAACGGAATATATTAACAACACGTCAAGAAACCTATAAATTATAAAAATACTTATGTACATATACTACGTATGTGAATTTATGTTTATGCTAACTCTATGTATGCTTAAGTAAAGTTTATTTGATTTTATATCATTAATTAATTTTTCTCTTTATCTTTCAGGTATGTATCGAGGCGCGAACTTGTATTAAATTCGAAAAACATACATTCATATGTATATACCCACGTTTTTACGATTTTGGATAGCAGGTTGCAGCGACTGCGATAATATGATCTATGTACGTATAGCAGTAAGAGTGCTCATGAAAGAAAAGAAATAATCTTTCTAATTATAATGTTTGGGCAAACACGTTCTTAAGTATGTATCTATGAAAGTAAGCAAAATCGCACCTGGCAGTTTAACTTAAAGTATCGGTATTTAAACACACCACTTTTCAATTTAAATCCGCGATCACATACAAATCACATAACCATTGCCAGAACTGAGTTGATTAGCTGAATAATCTATGAAAATGCATTTAATCTAATTAAATGCGCGTGACACATCTGGTGTTGCCTGTCTGTTATGAAATCAACATAAAATAACCCAGCAGGAAATGGATCTAACTATAAGCTAACTTTAACAAAAGCTAACTACAAGTGGGTTGTATTTTTTCAATTAATAATTTTTTTCTGCAGGGAAGCAACTCCGCATATAGCCACACTAGCATGTCGACGGTACTTTGGCAAAACCTCGTATCTCAGAAATCACTACTACTTCGTATCTCATAAAATTAATTCAAAATAGGCCTTAAAATGCTACGATTCATAATATATTATTCTTAATTAAATAAGAAGTACTTAATCTTTAATATTCAGTTGAAAAAGAAGTGATTAAAAATGATTATCTGTTATTAATGGAGAGCTTTTTTGTTAGAGAATGTTGTTTGAGAGTGTTCAGAAAGACCTTTAAATATTATAATTCATTATATTTCATTCTTAATTTACTAAAAAATACTTAATCATTAATATGCAGTTCAAAAAGTTATTAAACATTTTTTTTTTGTTAAGAGAGTTTTTTGTTAAAGAGTGTTTTGAGATATGAAATCTGCAAATTACCGCTGATATGTAAATCTATATGTAGATATGTATGTAAATTTCCACATAGGAGTGCATGTAGTCCTTTAAAGTGCGAAACCGCGTATCGTAGTTCTACAAAACCTAGCAACTGAAATTTGTTCCAAAACAGAGATTTGCTCACCGGAAGCTGCTGGCATCAAGCCTTATCCATTCATACCAAAATATCGATATTTAAATATAAAACGTAGAGATAATTAGGTATAAAAGAGAGAGCCGCTTTGAAATAACACAGGTGTTACTCTCTCTTGATACGCGGTTTTGTACTTTAAGCGACGATATGTATTTAGTTAATTCATGAATATATTCGCTTAATTTTTTATCGTTGCATTGTTACTTTAGATGAATACGTTCAATGGGAGTTGCGGAAACAGCGAAGTACTCGATTATTTTTATATGATGGTGTTTACACAAATGTATACATATATGTATAAATACACACATTCATACCTATAAAAATTTAAAAAAAACTTTAATGTAGCTGGATTATAATGTCAGTAACTTAAACCAAGAACACAAACTCTGATAATTTTCTAGTGAATGCGCATTGTTTATGCCAACGATGCAATCTTCAGACGTGAACCAAATTCATGTATCACCCACATTGAGGCTACACGTTTTCAGTTCAAATTGAAATCGGTTAACGTTGTCAAAAATTATCAGGGTCATATTTTAAGCAAATATTCCAATGAATTGTAAACCTCCTCATATTTGAAGCCGTTTAAAAAGATTTTGTCTCAGAACAGCATATCGCTAGCTTAAAGTGAAAAGTTGTTAAGTCCACTTTTTGTGAAAACTCATATTTTATACATATGTAGGTATCAAAAGACATTAAAAAATACATCGTTTACAAAAGAATCGGTTTAGTTTTTTCCTTTGGTATTCAACGAAAGGACAATTTTCCAAATCCGAAAGAGGCTCAGAATATTCATGATGGTCGAAATTATAGGAATTCATTTGATTAACATTGGACCATTTTGTTTCGTATAGACTTTTGCTTAAAACCACCAGGGTCTCCACATTTAAACGAAATTGATAAAAAAATATTTGCTACAATTAACATTCCTACATAACATGTCCTAGGCAAGGACTATTTACTCCAGCTCCACATGGAGTACCTACCTCTTACAACACAGGCCCAATAAACATCCTGTAGGGATAACGATCGCTAAAATACGAATAATTATCGGGTAACAATAAGCTGTTGTAGAGACACGATTTAGTCCGCTACTGCATTACAGAGTAGCATTTTGTATGTACTCCAATATGGCACAAATGGATCACATGGTCAAACGATTTTCGCAGGGGTACGAGCGCACACATGCACATAATATTTTTGATTGCGTGCGTTCGGTTTTGCCTGGCATTGCTTTAAATATGCTAGATGTTGTATTTAAATTTTGCAAAATATTTGAAGGAAATAGCTTTAAGGAGTATTTTCTTTTTTCTCTTTATTTTGATTGGGGTTTTAGACAGCATACCAAAAGTCTCAATCGATATGAGATGTTACATGAGTTCAAAGGTCACTAAATCTTTGTTTGCGAAATTTTTATTAGGTGTTTCTTTTATGAAAAATGCAATGGTTTGAGCACTTTAAAACGATCTACGTTTTTATAAGGATAAAAAATAATATTCAAACGATTTATTTCGTACAATAGTTTTATTGACAAAATGTCAAAAGTTATTCAATTAAGGTAATTTTACAAAACACCCGGCGTTCAATGATCTAGCTACTCCACTGGTATGTGCCATTGTTGGAATCGATAAACGGACAAAAATCCTCGATTAATTTTCGGATTTTTTGCTGGCTCGACTGTTCTCGTAACCAGCGCAGCAGCAGAAAAATGGTTTGAAATGGGGCAAGTGTGTTGATATTTGCAGTGATGGAGCAGCTGGAATGGTTGGAAAAACGAAAGGAGCTGTGTCTAGTATGCAGAAAGTGGCAGAAAACACCCCAAGCAGCCACTGTATGATCCATCAGCATTCCCTGGCGATTAGAATGATGCCACCACAAGGTTTAAAACCGTATTGGATGACGGTGCGAAGATAAATAATTATGCTAAGAGGTGCCCTCTTCAAGCCTTTTAAAACTGGCCACTGAAGGCATGTGAACGGATCTGTTTCACCTTTTGCGGTGGCTTTCAAGAGGAAAGATTTTAGCCCAACTGTTTGAGAAAAAACATGCACTGGTGGCCACATTTACAGAGCAGTCTTTGGTTCAAAATTTAGCCGATGTCGTTTGGCTGATTGGGATACCTTTCTTACATATTCAAAAACTAAATAAAACCACCACACCTCTTCAAGGCAAGGGAGGAGCTCAATTGGAAAAAATAAGAGGCTTGCGAAAAAAATTATTTTTTTTAAAGCATGTTTTGAAAGCGCAAACATTTCCAACTTTCGTCGGTTGCAAGAATATCTACATATGTGAGTCTGCATTTTCAACAAATGTTTATATAAGAAACAAATATAGAAGCAAGCTTTCAGCGTCAAATGATTTAAGGGTAAAATTGACAAAGCTTCCAATAAACTTAAAGGAAATAATGAAATCACAAAACAATTTTATTCCTCACATTAAAGCTTAATGAGCATAAAAGTTGCATTGTGTTTTCGTAAACAGTCAAACCATTTTAAGAGTAGGTGTGCCGGGATTTTTTTTTAGCACAAAAAGGGTGCCGCAGCGAAAAAGTTTGGGAACGCCTGTATTAACAAATGGGCGTGCTAAAATGGGCAAAAAGGTAAATAATCTCAGGACCCAGCAGTGAAAAAGTTTCTGCATCTTTGCATCTATTGCTATGAAGTTCTTAATGAACTGGAATTTGCCGAAAGGTGACCCAGTTGAGTGATCCTCTACTTTTTGATCGTCGATTTACAGTATCCCAAGGCTCTTAATAATACTTAAATGTTCGACATCATTTTCATTCCTTATACGGAGATATTCGCACACACACATTTAAATCAATATAAAATATTTCCGCTTGGAATATAATTGGCCCATTGGTGCACTTTCCTCCAACCCAGTTTTCAATACACCCCAACGCAAGTTTCTTCGCCGAATGTGGCTCTTACAGAGTCGCTTTCAGGACTTGTCACCCTGTACAGCTCAATAAAGTATATCGTGGAAAGCATGGTATGCATCTGTAAATACTATAGGAATAGGTACCCCGACAAGCCTCCTTTTCAATAAATATGTTATACACTCTGCATGTGTGCCTTTGGTGGGTAAGTTCGAATTTCTCCAGCGATGATCACACATACCAGACGGTGAAGCTTACCCAGAGATACTAGATAACAGGGTATATAGTTACGCTGAATAACAAATAAGACGATTTCAGTCGATGTGCCCTTGTTAACTTGTAGAGTAGGAGAATTTCTGTTTGCATGGTTACAGAGTATTTCTTAAAACAAGCTTGACATTCGGCCTTAAACCAAATGCTTATCCGCCAACGATATAAATATGTAGTTACATGTTGGTATAATTAAGGATGGATGAACAATAAGTTAAATTGATTAATGCTTTACAAAATATGTAGTCGAATGAAAGAAAAATGTACTAATAAATCGGCACTATCATACTTGTCGGTTTCTAGATTTTGATTTTTGAAACAGCTTGACGGCCATATTTGAATGAGCCTATGTGTATAAACCCTATCAGTATGAAACGTTATAAAATACATAGAATACCCATGATAATTTGTTTCTTTTTTTCTCGAAACTTAGGTAAAAGCAACGAAACGTTTTTTAATTTCCAATTAAAATTTAATCAATTGTGCAGTCCCTGATTAAAACCCGACAGATTATCAATAGAATTTAAATTACTACTTATTTTTGCCGATTTTTTACTACCCTTAGAAATGTAACAACACGGAATTTATTAATTTCCTTACTGGGATTCCAAGTTTAAAGCATGCATTTTATATGCGTATGTATTTGCAGGTATATTTGTGCGGGTGCATGTGTTCATATGAACGCATGTAAATGAATGAGTACTTCTGGATGTACTTAAATTTGAATGCACACTCAGAAAATACTGACGATGGTAAATTATTTTTTATTTTTCCACTTTTCATTAGCTCATTCGGTTAGCATGGATTAATTAACTTGGAAGTTGCAGTGCTTTAATTTCATGATATGGAGTTTCAATTTTCAGTGCGAGGTAACTTTCCGGTAGGGTGTAGAAAAAACTGCTGTAAGCATTTTAAAGCAACACTTTAAATAATAATGCGTGTAGTTATGCAAGATTTAATTTTTAAATATTTATTTAAATGAAATTTAAAGAACTTTAGCTGAATTTAAAAATGGCATAAGAAAACAGAATTTAAATCCAGAACAGCATTACTTTAACAACAAATCAAACTTGTCATTATTTCCGGCTACTAACTACAGTGTTATTGTTTATGCATGCATGCATACATACATACTTATTTGACTTGCATTATACTTATTATTTCATTATGAATAATTATGAATACAACCATTTTTAGTGTTGATTCGCTAAATTCTAAATGTAAATATGTATGCATCAGATCAACTGCCGACTGCCATTATACCAAACTTGGTGTAACTGACAGACAACAAGGCAACCCATCTCGCCCGCCACCAGTGTCTGATTCGTAATTAAAAACATGCCGTCCGCCGGTTTACTTTGTTTAAACCCCGTGAATTTATGTTTATGATTGAGTAAGCCACTGCAGCTACATACCTCACTCGCGCACTTCATAACGACCGGCCCAAATATGTGTACGGATATGTTTGGATTTAACAACGCAGCCGTATGCCTTACAAGCAAGCGATTTATTATAATTGTTCGGCCCGTGCTGATACGACAGCTCGCCAACGCGTCAACACGCCAAACACGACCACTGTCAGTGTCAGTTTGCCGCATTCGCATTTAATTACTTCTTCGTGTTGCCGCTATATTGCATTAATTGAGCCTCAAATGTAGCTTCTTAATTTACCTGATAGCTATTGGATCTATTAAAACACCTTTTAATCAAGGAATGAAACCGATTCAAAATAACGTTCCGGTTTGGGTTTCGGTTTTGCCAAGTGTTTCGGTTTCGGTTTTGGTTTCGTTCTTCAAAATTTATTTCGGTTTTGGTTTCGGTTTCGTTCCGGTTTCGGTTTTTCACAGAAATTTTGTTGATATTGTTTAAATCACAATGTCTTAAACGTTGAGGAAAGAAAATCGAAAATTACAGTTCACTGATAATATCAACACTAGGTTCTTTCCCTAACAATCCGGACCGGATTTGGTAATTAGAGAATAAGAGAAACATTTTCTTTCAAAAATGGAACAAAGTTCAGAAGTACGGAAACGCAAAAACCCACATTTCGTGCCCACAAGTCGAGAAACAGCTGATTCACGTTGTTCTTGTTTTTGTCACTTATACCATGTTCTGACCGACATCGGAAACATGTTTTCGTTGCTAAAACTGGTTTTCGACCTAAAACTTGTGTTTTCGTCCATATAAAATCTGTTAAACGAAAACCAGTTTTCGCTGAAAACTACTTGAAAACTCACTTTCCACTCATTCCAATCGGTGTCTTCACTAGTTTTTTTTCGATTATTTATCGAAGTGGAAGTCATATTTTATCATCTTTAATACGCCATTTCGGATTTATTGTTAATTGCCTGGCCAAAGCAAAATAAGAATGAAAGTTAAAGGTTGTAAATGAAAAGAAAATGAAGGAAAAATGTTTTGGTTGTCGGTCAGAGCATGGTATTAAATGCAAACACTTGGAAATTGAATTTTGGTTTCACAAATTTGATTTTAAGTACATAGATTGAAAATACATCAACAGGCCATTCACTTTTCCTTAAAAGCACCAAGTAAATGCAGGCAACATGTAAACACAATACAGCTGATATGCACTTTGACACTTTATCCATTTTTACTCGGAGAAAATTTCGGGCTGTTTCGGGCAGGAAGAAGAATACACTTACGATCGAATACGCTCGAATTTTCGCTCTCTATTACCCATTTTGTTGAGTACAGGCATGATTTCTGGGCTATTTTGGGCACACGCGGGATCTCGCATTGCGTACGGGAAAGAAACTACTTAAATATAATTAATCGATTATCGATTCACAACAACAAAGTCATCAGCAGATTTTTGCGAAAAGTTACCTTGCCATACTTATTTACTACTTAACAAGAATTTTAGCAAAATGTTGCTGATTTTGGTTAAATAAATCATTTATTTCAAAGAATTTTTATTTATTATTTTTGTAAATTTCTGGAAACCGATTGAAACCTGTGATTGAAATGGTTTCGGTATCGTTCCTTTTCAGGTCAAGATAACGGTTACGGTTTCGGTTTCGGTTTTGAAAAACGAAACGGTTTTAAACGGTTACGGTTTCGGTTTGGGTTTCGGTTTCATTCCCTGCTTTTAATCATTGCATTATGCCTTGAAATCGGGTATAAATAAGAAAGTTATAAATACCCGATATTGGCTGTTTCTAAGAAGCGGCTTGGTCAGACGTGTTCACTCTCAAAGTAAGTTTTCAAACTTAGAGAGCTACCCTGCAGTGAAAACCCAAACCAGTTAGAAAAAATACTATTTCATAAACTAGTATGTGCCACTAGTATGGCAGACTATCTCATCAAGTGGTATGATGCTACTACTTTCTACGAGTAGATGCTGATGCATAGCCTGACAATTGACATCTCGTAGGACATCGCAATGTTAAAAATACCAGTCGGTAATACTGAAAAAGGATAGAACGTGAACTAGTTGGTCTGAAACGCAATCTGGTAGAATTCTAATTCACAACTAGTAGCTTTCCCTGCAGGGTAATTACAAACTGTTTCCTTTTATATGGGTCTGACCTGATTTAGTATAAATTCTCGATGAGTTCACCAGGCTGATTGTATACTACGGCTGTTAATGTTTTCTATTTTTACGAACCTGGGATTTTCGTTATTACAATCCTGAGATCCTGGGATTAGTACCAGAATTTAGAAGTCCATTATTTTTTAACAACTTAGCACAAAAAAAAAATTGCATGAATATTATTTGAGATGCTTTCCTACCATAGAATGAAAATTAAATAAATAGGTTTGAAACCAATTTTTTTATTTAAAGTGAAAAATATTTCTTTAGTAACACAACAGAAGACAGTAATTAAATTTATGGAATTTAATAATACTTCAGCGTGTACATATCTGATAAAGTAACTTAAGATATGTCGAAAAAAACTCTATGCAAAAAAAATTAAGTAAACAAATGTATGTATGAAAGAAGTTCATATTTACTAGTGACAGAAAATATTAAAAAATGTTTCTAAAAATTCAGAGTAAAAATTTTTAATTTTCGTGGATATTTTTTTGAATTTTTATAATTCTATAATAATTTATTTTTGAGCTATAAGCCGTATGTTAAATAAAACATTAAATGTTTTTCTGCTTTATTTGCTTTTAATTTTATTTTGGTCGAAATTTCGCCTTCAGTCTGAAGGCATCTTCAGGAACTATTAGCTTTGTCCGGTCGGTTTTTATAATTTTTGTACAAAATTTTGAAATGTTCATTTAAAAGTAGTGAAAGGACATTTTCAATACCTACCGGTCCTTATGCACCAAAAAATTCAATATATTTAATGCCGAATTTCCACTAAGCATTGAATTGGCCAAAAATGTATGTTAAATGGCATGCCATTTGCCATGCCATGTGGACTTGAACTTAATGACTATTTTTTTATGTAATCACACGATTATTTTTTAATGCCCGACTTTGTCATTTTTGCCATTTAATGCCTAGTGGAAATCCAGCATTACGCTACAGCATTTTTTTCCATTTTTTGATACCCATACATACTGGTTTACTAACTACATTTCACTGAATTTTTCAAATCATTTTTTTGGATAACTTTTATATTTCACTAAAAACGCAATTTTTTTTATATTTGGTCCATGGTTTCGCGAATATGTATATTAAGTTTTTTTGTGGGTAAAATTGCCTTCGCACGGTGTTACATGTATAATGAGCTAGACATTTAAAAAAAAAAAATTAAATAAACAAAGCAAATATAGCCAAAGCGGGATTCTTGGCAAATAATCCGGGATCCCGGGATTAAAATCCCTATTGTACACTGTGCAGGCGTTCCTTGGGTTGAAAAAAGTTATAGTCACCATCAGACTTGTCTTGCACTTGTTTGCAAATTTGTTTATTAACTTAGTTTAATTAATTAAAAATCGTGGTTTTTTTATATTCCTTGGAAAGCCGACAAACTCTAAGGTCTGAGCGCATAACTGTTTCACTGCTACCCTTGATGTACATATCGTCGTTCAAAGTACAAAACCGCGTATCAAGATAATGCAAGACCGCATATGTGAGGTTACGTAAATTATTTTATAGAGAGTAAAAACACTCATATTTCAAAATGGTTCTCTTTTTTATAAAGCAATCGCATTACTGACTAGTATACTTCAGGACGAATGGATAAGGCTTGAGCCAAGAGCTTGTGTGAGCAAAATCCAATTTTTGGCAAAAAATGTTAATTACGCGGTTTTGCAGAACGACGGTTTTGTACTTTAAACGACGATATGTAGGTACATATAGTTGCTCAAAGGCGCGTTACATACTCGTATATAGGTATATGAATGTATACATAAATTAAAATCAAGCTGTTATGGTTTAAGCAATTCTAAGGCCAAACACCCACATCAAACACAAATCACATGCAAATTAAAAAAAAAAATCAGCAAGTGGGAATAAAATGGTAAATACAATGTAAATTTGTTTCGAACTCGTAACGATCGCAAATATTTTTAATGAGTAACTAGTTTGAGTGTGGCTATAAAGCATTTGCTGAATCTCATCGCCAATAGTGGACACAAAATATAAAACGTCAAAAAATTTTCAACTTTATTTTTTTATTATTTTTGCGATTCACTCTCCTGCGACTTTTTCAATCTGAAGCTGGAAAGCTAATCGCAGCGGCATCATATAATCACAAAATAACGATGTTGATGGCATGTGCAGATGATATAGGCATCGTCGGCCTGAAACTTCGGAACGTCAGCGCTGCATTTCCTAGCCTACAAAAAGACAGCCTAGCGGTTAGCGAGGACAAGACAAAGTACCTTCTGACAACACATAAAAAGTTTTCGCGTATTGGGACACACGGCACTGTTGGCAGTTGAAGGGGTGAAGAACCTTATATACCTACGATCCAGCATTAACATCACCAACAATTGCAGCCTGATAATCAAGCGAAGAATAACTGTAGCCAACAGGTGCCACTTTGGGCTTGGTAGGCAATTGAAAAGCAGGACCCTTTCTCAACGAACAAAAAGTACGCTCTACAACTCTCTTATCATACCCGTATTTTATATGGCGCAGAAACGTGGACGATGTCGAACAAAAATGAGAAGGCTTTTGTGCTTTCGAGAGAAGTATTCTACGCAAGATGCGTGAGTGACAAGTCCCGATAAAGATGTAATTACTAGAGGTCGGATTTGTATGCAAAAAAATAGGCCTAAAAATATTTGCCATCATAACTATAAACAAAATACAGTCAGCGTAAATAATATGAATACCCCGACGTTTTGACGATTTTATCTGGTGACAGGTAATAAGGTCAATGGAAATAAAGTCAATTGACTTTATTTCCCACCCTGGTGCGAAATAAAGTCAATTGACATTATTACCTTTTCAAAAGCGAAATAAAGTCAACAAAAATTTGGAAATAAAGTCATTGACGCTATTTCCTCATTCAAATGGAAATAGCGTCAACAATGCTTAGAGTATGTCGATTCATAGAAAAAAATGTTGTTCTTACAATAAACATTGCCCCGTAAGTGTTGTTTTTTAATAGATGAAAAAGGTTATTGCCAAATACTCAGTGTTGTGATATTAACCCACATACAATCATGAACTACCACCAATTGATTTTATTAACAAAATTTAAATTACGAATATGTAAAAACACGATGCGAAAAACTAAACACCTGCGCACAGCTGGAATACGAGAAATATTTGAAGAAAGAGTGTAGAAATGATCCATAACTTGCAAAACATTTTTCGTTTCCACAAAAATAAAGCGAACACTATTAAATTGATGAAACAGTCCATGTCCAAAAACCCCGGATGAACACTGAAAGAATTCTGTGTTTTAAATTAGCATATTTTGAACGAATTCGGAATGTCTAAGGTGGAAAAGAAACCAACATTTCTATAAGGAAACAATTATAGAAAAAGAATTTTCTTACACTGTATTCATGTCTCCGCCAGCAATTTGTGACGACATCATTTAAAAGCAGCTAAGGAGAACGACGACACTATTTATTAGATGGCACATTCAACGAGCCAATGTCGTTGTCGATATCGGAACCGAGATCATATAAGTTAATTGATTGGTTTTCACACACTTTTGAAACACAAATTATATGGTTTTTTACTGTAGACATGTTGTCGCCCCAAAACACAGCAGAAATCTTCCAATCAGGGCTGCCAATCATCCTTAGTTATGAGATGCCTTATTGAGGATAAAAAAGTGCCAAAATGTGCCAAATAGAAAAATAAAAGTGCCAAAAAAGGTTTCATTCCTTTTAATCATTCACATTTAGCAATAAAATAAAGCTACATTTTCCAAACAAAAGTGCAATGATAAAATAAGATAAACCAGTTGAATAGCCTTTATAAATTAGAAAATTTTAGTTGAGAAAAAGAAGTGCACGCAAAGGATTTCACAAAAATGTATTGAAATGTTATTTTTTTTACCAAAGTGCCATTTTGGCACTTTGTGCCAAATTGAAAAATTAAGTGCCATTTGAAGTAAAATGGGAACAAATGGCACGGTTTGAGCCAAGTTGACATCCCTGCTTCCAATAACTTACAAATATAAAAATGTGAAATATCGAGGACTTGAATTCATTAATTCCCTCTATCTGCAATTTGCACAAAAACTATTTTGTGATTTTAGAAACCATCTGGGACTTATTAGCTGTCGTTATAAAGATAGCATTAATATCACCGAAGCTAAGCAAATTTAATGTTTGAAGTTCGAAAGAGAAATAATGTCAATTGATTCTATTTCGTTTTTAAAAAGGTAATAATGTCAATTGACTTTATTTCGCACCAGGGTGGGAAATAAAGTCAATTGACCTTATTTCCGTTGATCTTATTACCTGTCACCTTCTATTCCACATTCCTCCGAAAATGTTGAACGTGTCTTTTCTGTTCAGAATCTGATAAAAAACTAAAAGCAAAAGATAATATCAAATCTCAAAGTTTGTGCCATGATACAAAAATACCTACAGACCTCTAAACCAAAATATGACTTACGATCCACAGTGGTCCGAAATTGCCATTTTGTGTTCACAATTCACTGGAGCCTTCATTTTTCACTCCCTCTGATTAATTTGTTTTTTTTTTTTGAAAGCTAATAAAATTTGAAAGAGACCAGTCGAGCCCGATTTTTGAATTTTTATCTGTTTGTATTAATTTTTTTAGTTCAAAGTGCAGAAAAAGTGGCAATTTTGAAGAAACTCGATTCTCCTGTTCCAGTTAATAAATGTTACATAATAAAAACTATTGAAAACAATTGTAGGGTTGTCCCAAAATGAAAAAAATTTAATACAAATTATTTGTAAAAAATGTAAATTTATAAAAAAGTGTTCACCAAAATATTTTTTTTTTGTTTTTGGATATGGGTATGCTTTTTTATTACTTCCGATCCACAGTGGTTCGAAATTGCCATTTTGTGTTCACAATTCATTGGAGCCTTCATTTTTCACTCACACTGATTAATTTGTTTTTTTAATGAAAGCTAATAAAATTTCGGCCGCTGTGGTTTAGTGGTAAACAGTGCGCGCTTCCACTCCGCAGCACCTGGGTTCAAACCCTGGTCAAAGCAACATCGCAAAAAATATAGAAAAAATGTTTTTTTCTTAACAGCGGTCATCCCTCGGCAGGCAATGGCAAACCTCCGAGCGTATTTCTGCCATAAAAACAGCTTCTCATAAAAATACAATCGCCGTTCGGAGTCGGCGTAAAACTGTAGGTCCCTCCGCTTTGTGTGACAACATCAAGGCGCACGCCACAACTCGGAGGAGAAGCTCGGCCAAACACTAACATATGTGTAAGCGTCAATCTATTATTATTATTATAATAAAATTTGAAAGAGACCAGTTGAGCCCGATTTTTGAATTTTTATCTGATTGTATTATTTTTTTTTAGTTCAAAGTGCAGAAAAAGTGGCAATTTTGAAGAAACTCGATTCTCCTGTTCCAGTTAATAAATGTTACATAATAAAAACTATTGAAAACAATTGTAGGGTTCTCCCAAAACGAAAAAATTTAATACAAATTATTTGTAAGAAATGTAAATTTATAAAAAAGTGTTCACCAAAATATGTTTTTTTCTTTTTGGATTTGGGTATGCTTTTTTATAGATCATTAAATTTTAGTATAATAAAGTGCAAGTTGCAAGTGGTTAAGAGTTCGCGTTGATTTGTAATAATATAACAAACGCTTTTATTTCGCATTTAATATGCAGATGTGCTTGAAATGTTAGCGAAAAAATTATTAAAAGTCACCCGACCTCTTAGCTACTTGCAAATTAAACTTTATGGTACTAAAATTTTATGATCTATAAAACTGCATACCCAGCATTTTTCCAGAAACTTAAAATTTTTTATAAAATACTAGCGGTACCCCGGTGTGCTTCTCTACACCAAATATTGAAAAATATTGAAAAATGAATGAAAAATCCTGGAATTTTTCTGCATGATTTTTTTTTTTTACTATATTGCTGCCGTTTAACTTTGACTTAATTTATCCGAAGAAAAAATTAACACAGCACATCATAGCAACAATTTTTCACTATGTTTTCGATTTTTCATGTATCTGCTGTTGTACCATATACGTGGTTCATGTGACAGACATAAACTGTCATATATCAGTTACCGAATTCGGGCACACTTCACATAACCCATCTGCATGATAGTCCGAATATACCGTTTAAATTTGGTAGAATTCGTGCACTTATTTTTTTATTTAAGATGAGAGGTGCCACGCCCCCTTTTCCGATACCGCACATTTTTCTCCATGAGTATGGAATTAGTTCATATGTCTCTATACCAATTTCCAGTAATCTACCACAAATATTTCAAGAGATATACCAGATGAAAATTTTTGTTAGTATGGGCGCCACCCACCATACAGTACTCTACCACAAATATTTCAAGAGATATACAACATAAAAATTTTAGTTAGTATGGGTGGTGCCACACCCCCTTTTACGAATTCGGGCAAACTTCACAAAAACCATCGGCATGATAGCCTGAATATGCCGTATAAATTTGGTTGAATTTGGTTGGCCGTTCTCAAGTTATAAGCTCACACCAAAAACGTGTACTTATGTTTATACATAAGATACATATGCCACGCCCCCTTTTACAAATTTGGGCAAATTCCACATAAAATATCTGCATGATGTCCCGAATATGCTATATAAATTTGGTTGAATTCGGTGAAGCCGTTCTCGAGTTATAAGCTAACTCACAAATTTTTATATATAAAATAGAGGCGCCACGCCCCCTTTTCCGAATTCAAGCAAACTTCACATAAACCATATGCATGATATCCCGAATATGCCGCATAACTTTGGTTGAATTCGTTGAAGCCGTTCTCAAGTTATGAGGTCACACCAAAACCGTTCACTTATTTTTACATTTTAGTTAGTATGGGTGGTGCCATACCCCCTTTTCCGATTTCACGCAAACTTCGCATAAACCATCTGCGTGATAGATCGAATATGCCACATAAATTTGGTTGAATTCGGTGACGCCGTTCTCAAGTTATGAGGTCACACCAAAAGCATGCACTTATTTTTATATATAAGATTTCAAATTTTTTTGTGAAATTTCTTATCGTTTTGGGGCACAATTGTTTTCAACTCGTGTAATATTTATTAACTGGAACAGGAGTATCGATTTTCTTCAAAATTGCTACTTTTTCTGCACTCAGCTCTAAAAAATTTAATACAAACAAACAAAAATTCAAAAATCGGGCTCAACTGGCAAATTTTATTAGCTTTCATTAAAAAAACAACAACAATTAATCCAATTGAGAGAAAAATCAAGGCTCCAGTGAATTTTGAACACTAAATTCCAGTTTTGAACAACCGTGCGATCTCACAGAAAATGAAATGCTTGACTAATTTCTATTCTACTTTTAAAACATATATGTATGTATAGTTTTACAAGATGTTTATTTAAAAGGGTTAATTTCACGATCAACAAAGCACGAGGCCAATCCTTGAGTGTAAGTGGCATGGATCTAAAAAATATATGTTCTCTCACAGCCAATTATGCATATAAAGCATTGTCACGTGTCGGAAAACTATCCGCTTTGTTCGTCCTCGCACCTTACAACAAAACGTAAAATTTCGTATTTCACAATGTGCTTCAATGAAGAGAATCGACCCGAGTGCAACCCGTCCATCAATTTGGATTTGTGTACATTTATTGAACTTAGTTCATTATGAGTAGTGATTTTATCGTAATAACAAAAACATTAAGTTTAATTCAGCAGGTACGAGCTTCGCTGGGTCAGCTAGTAAACTGTAAAATAAAAATGCAGATATTGGAGGATGGTTTGAAAGCTTTGATCCAAAAACGGCGAAAAAGGTGGAAATAGTATTTCTTCGACATTTTTAGATTTGGAGGCACTATATCGATACCTGAGTGGAAGATCGATCTATCTCGGCAGCCAGTTCGAACACCCTATCTCAGAAAGCTTTTCAAGAACGCCCTATCTCAGAATTTGATTGAAGGACGCCCTATCTCAGGATTTGGTTCAAACACGCCAATCTACCCTGCATAGTTTACGCGAACAATAGTGCTAACTATTAACTGTATATTTTGTTGCAAAAAAGCTAACTATTTGTGGGGCGATGCATTGCGACGGCCGCAAAAAAGTCAGACCTGTATACCTCTGCATTACATGCCAACTAACTTGTAACTAACTACTTTTGGGCATAAAATGTCATTAAAAAAAAACATTTTGTTAATTTTTATTTAATTTATTTTGTTTACATTTTTCTTTATTCAATTTATTTACATTCAACATTGCATATTTGTTCATTTGGATACATAATTTGCAGTAGGTGGTCCTATATTGAAATTCCGTCAGACATAACATCAAAATGATAATATAAAATATCGAACTTCATTTTATTTGTCCTGAATTCGAAAAAGAATTTGTGAAGTGCAGAAAAAATGTATTCACAGTAGTTTTTATAGGAAACTTGTAAAGAAAACATGCTCCCGGTTGCGTGCAGGAGCACGACTTTACAAATCACTTTTAGTTGGTTTTGTCATAGTTAATTAAAAGTGAGGTATTTATCGCAATCCCGTAAAAAAAACTAACTATAAGTTGATTATTTTTAACAATTGATAATTTTTCACTGCAGGGTATTTTCAGCTAAGATAGGGTGTTTTAACCGAATTCAGAGATAGGACGTTTTTCAACCAAATTCTGAGATAGGGTGTTATTCAATAAAATTCTGAATAGGGCGTTCTTTAAAGGCTTTTTGAGATAGGGCGTTTCCGAACTGGCTGCCGAGATAGGTCGATCTTCCACTCAGGTGCCAATAAGCAGTTTTGTTTTTAAAACCATTTTTTCTGCTAGTCTATAACAGTCACTGACAACAAACAGAAAAGTCCAATTAGTTAACGAAATATAGTCATAAGAAAAAATGCATTTTCCTTGAAGTGATCAAAATTGTTATGTCTGTTTTTATGTATTAATTATATGGTATGTAAAGATACATATACATACTGTAATTTTTCCATTCCACGGCTATAATTGACATTCGTATGTATATTTTATGTTATGACCAGTGTTAGGCCGTTCATTATCAGTGATAAATCCCTATTTCCACTTCGTCTTTACACGCATCGAGCAAAAAATATGCAGCTACATAGGCACATATGGCAGACCACACGCATCCGTGGAGGGCAGAAAAACATCTAAAGCAACAAAGTGCAACTGGAAAGCATGTATTTGCGAATTTATTTCCTTTTGCAATAATACCTTAACTACTTCATTTTCATTCACAATGATGGTTTTAATGTCATAAGGCCAGTATGCAGCTCTCAAGAAAACGGTCAAGAGAAAAATTTCTTAAGAACTGCATACTGCCACATGGAAATTTTACACAAGAAAATTTCTAAGCCATTTCTTGTACGTCATTTTATATGCAGCTTTTGCTTTTCTTGAAAGCTGCATACTGGCCTATAGCGAGGAGTAAGAAAATGTATCCAATGGATAGATGGAGTTAATAGTAACTTTGAAAACTAGCACCATCAACCAGAAAAAAACCATCATTCGAATTATTCCATGTCATTCACAACTCATTTTGTACTGTCTTCAGATGTTTTATGTTGACTTTATGGATTTTGTGCTGTAATATATGCATGAGTGTTTGATGTACCGTGTAAACTTTGCTAGACAGCTTGGCTATTTGGCCACTGGTTTTTTATCAACCACGCTTTGTCGGCCGATCATGCTGTAGTCTATTGTTAATATTTGTTGCAACGAATTGCGGTCGTTACTTGCAGCTGCTGCGCTCTTATGAGCCAAGATTTTATATTTGTGTGTAGGTCGGCTGTTTACCTCGAAGCTGAATAAAAATGAAAAGGTCTTTAGACAAACTAAAAGAAAAAAAAAGAACCGTCGTTTTACTTGACGATAGCAGACACAAATCGTATACATACATATTGAATAGACAACTTTAGTTGTCGCTCTTCATATTCATGACAGTTGGAATGCGTTAATAATAACAAAATAGCATCTGCCGCGTAGGACGAATTTGAATAAGTTTATGGATACATATCATGTTTCGTCTCATTAACAGGCCTTTTTTGAACTTAACCGAAATTTTATACACAAAAACTGAAAAGTGATACTTTTGATATCAGCGCTGAATAGATTTAAAACATAAAATTTTTTGTAATCAATCGTATTATGTAAAACACAAAAACAAACATACATCAAATATTATGTCCAAGTCCAAGCTATCTTTAAGAATAAACTCCGGAATTCATGCTGTGTTAAACTAGCCATATAGTAGTTTAGATCGGGCAGCATTTAAGAACCTCGTGATCTCGACATTCTGGAGTACTCCCTCTTGATTTTGATTATCAGATCTCAAATCTCATTCTCAGCTTTTGATCATTAATTATAGAATTACAAATATAACTACATACATACGTAGCTCATAACTCCACCAAAGTCGCCGAATGTAGGACAGTGCGGTGCGACATCGAGCAAACAAAAATTGTCTCTTTCCCATTTAATAATAAAATTAGATCTTGGTTATGGTCCCATAAAAATCCCAAAAAAAAATTTGCTAAAACTCTGTCGTACAGGGAATACCCTTGATTACGCTGTCATAAATGAGAGTGTAATAATTGGAGAATTATAAGAGAATGACATATGTGTAAGGAAGAAGTGGAAGATGATTAAAAATGAAATTAATAAATGTCAGTTGATTACAGAACTCACACGTGTTCAGCTGCAATAGCTGGCGACGAGTCACGGAACCTTCGAGTAATAGTTATTACATTAAAAAAAAAACCGAATGCCACTGGATACGAACACCGTAGCCACAGCGGGAATAACTGGTGGCGCACAGACATCGCACGTTACAGCGTTCCATTTTGAACCATTCAACTCCGAGCTGACCACATGGAAGCGTTGGGTCAAGCGCTTCGAAACCGCCATGGAGCTTTTCAATAGCGACTCGGCAAAGAGAACACACCTACTACATGGGCACAACGACGTACAACATCTTGTATGGTAAAGTGTCGCCAAGGACTCCAGAAGACATTACATACCGCGAGATAGATTTCGTTTACGAAAGCAGAAGCCGGAGGAAAACTGTAGTCAGTTTTTAATTGCTTTGCGGCGGTTAGCGAATGGGTGCAATTTCGAGCGGTACATAGATACGGCATTACGGAACCAATTTGTGTTCGGCTTGCTAAACCAACGTATTCAAAGATGACTCCTTGAAGAGAAATCGCTAACAGTCGAGGAGGCTGAAAATATGGCATCGGCTTTCGAAATGGCTGACCAAGGAGGTGTAGAATTGCATCAAAAAAACTAGTGGCGGGCTTGTCAATAAATTACACGACAATAAATATGCAAAGAAAGGCAAACAAAAGCAAGAGGCACTGAACACACCTCACGCGAAAAATAGTAAAGAAAGCAAGTGTTTTCGATGTGGTAACACATCCCAGTCAGTGCCCCTACAAAAACACTATCTGTCACTTTTGTAAAATAAAAGGGCACTTACGAAAAGTATGCCTAAAAGAAAAGAGGCAGTTGCATCAAATTTCAACAGGCATGGAAAATAATACCCAAACGGTTGATGAGCTTTTCCAAATTAATGGTAGTACCGATAACGCTCGTGCAAAAATAATGCACACATTAATTGTAAATGGGGTGTTGATGGAATTTGAGGTGGACACCGGTGCCCCTGTCACCATCATCGGTCTTTCAGATGCCAAAAAGCACTTCGGCAAAAAAAAAAAGATATTCCCAAGCGATACTAAGCTATATAGCTACTGCAATACCGCGTTGGATTGTGCCGGATACATTCAGGTAGGCAGTACGCAAAAAGTGTCAATGCGAATGTATGTGGTCCGCTCTAATCACAAACCACTGATGGGGAGAGAATGGCTAAGGGTGATTCCAATAGACTGGAAAAAGTTGCTGTAATGGTGCGACACCAATGTTAATCGAATAACTTCAGCGGAAGGGAGTAAATTGGAGGCGGAAGTTTTCTTAAAAAAATTTCCGATACTATGTTCAGCAACTCCTGGGAAAATCACTGATTTTCAGGCATGTCTGCATATTAAACCCAATGAAGTACCCAAGGCGCTGAAGGCCCGACGAATTGCGTTTCCGTTATTGCCCTCAGTGGAACGAGAGTTACAGAAACAGGTGGAGGACGGTCTACTGGTTAAGGTGGACAATAGCGATTGGGCCACGCCCATCGTAGTGGTACGGAAAAGTAATGGCGCTGTACGATTATGCGGTGACTACAAAGTCACAGTCAACCCAGCATTAATTCTGGATGATCATCCATTTCCGACGATTGACGAGTTGTTCAGCACTCTTGCAGGTGGCGAAAAGTTCACAAAACCTACAGTTAGATTCACCGAAACGATAGGCATATACTAACGCTGAGTACACATAAAGGATTGTTCCAGCCAACCAGGCTGATGTTCGGCATTGCTTCTGCTCCCGCAATTTGGCAGCGTTTTATGGAGCAACTACTTAGTGGCATACCGGGCATCTCAGTTTTCCTAGATGAAATCAAGATATCTGCTGAAGACGATGAAACACACAGGCAACGTATCGAGAAAGTATTGAAGCGTCTAGATGAGCACAACATGAGGGTAAACCTAGAAAAATCCGAGTTTATGAGCGATCGAATATCTTATTGCGGCTACGTCATCGACAAACATGGCATACACAAAATGTCAGATAAGGTAAAAGCTATTCAAAATATGAAGAGGCCAGTTAATAAAGACGAGGTAAGATAATAAACCTATTTCGCAAATTTTCTCTCCTGCCAAAGGGTTACCAACGCTGTCCGCAACGAGAATGAAACACTATGCGTTTTTTTTATCTGCATTCAACTACGAAATCTGTGTCAAGAAGTCCAAAGACAATGGCAACGCAGATGTTATGTCGAGGTTGCCGATCAGCGACACATATCTAAACATAGAGGAGGTAGACCTAGTAGAAGAAGAAGCAATTGCTAATTTACCTGTAACACGCGTGGAGTTGAGAAAGATAAAAGCGTAAATTATTTAGTGCAATGTCTAAAACACGGCGCGAATGTGAACCCCCTCATCGTTTTGGTATCCCGCAAGCCGAATTTACACTCCACGATGGTTGTCTTTTACGGAGTATACGAATATACATACATTCCCAAGCCACCACGAAAAATGGTGCTAGAGGAACTGCATACAGCTCACTTGGGAATGTCGGCGATGAAAGCGTTGGGACGTACTTACTGCTGGTGGCCAGGGATGGACAAGGATTTTGACCAGTTGGTTTCAAATTGTACAGCTTGCCAGAGCATTAGGGTTGACCATGGGCGTAGCCAGGTAGGGGCAGGGGGTGCTCGAGCCTCCCCCCCTAACTTTCAAATGTTCCTTATATATATATAAAATAATACCCTGGAATGCCAGCTTAAAAGGGTCGAGCCCCCTCTCCCCCCCCTAAATTTCATTCTGGCTACGCCGATGGGGCTGACCCTGCAAAAATTAACCCGGTGCATGTTTGGATGAGACCAACGAAGCCATTCGAAAGGGTGAATGTTGACTATGCTGGACCATTCCTCGGTAAATATTTATTTATTTTAGTAGATGCATATACAAAATGGCCTGAGGCCCATATAATGCCAAACATGCACCATACAGAAGTGTGAGGAAATTTTCGCGACGTTCGGTATACCCCAAATACTCGTATCCGATCATGGTACGCAGTTCAATTCAGTAGAGTTCCAGACATTTTTGAGAAGCAATGGCATATTCCACAAACAAGGCGCACCCTATCATCCATCCACTAACGGACAAGCCGAGCGGTTTGTGCAAACATTGAAAAATAAATTACGGGCCTCAAATCGCAGTGGGGCTAATATGCAAAGAGAACTGTCCACAATCCTAATGGCTTACCGTCGGGCCGTGCATCCAGCAACTCAACAATCGCCGGCAGTCTTGATGTTATGGCGACAACTATAATCTCGCCTTGACTTATTAAATCGTAAAGAGCCAAGAGATCAAAACGAACGCATACGTCCACAAAAGGAATTTTTAGTGGGCGAAAGGGTGGCAATAAGAGACTACCTGTCAGCTAACAAATGGCGTTTTGGTCGCGTAGCACAGCGACAAGGTGATTTACATTACCAGGTACAATTAGACGACAATCGCACATGGAAACGACACGCAGATCAAATGCGAAAGGTAGGCGAAGACTTAGTCGGCGTCGAGAGCAGCAGCGTACGCAGCGACGGTGTCAGCACGAAAGTCAATAGAGGCGCACGCATCACCACCGCGGCAGGGTGAGACAACACAGACAGAATCCGATAGTAAGCAGAACGAGATAACAACTACGACAGAAAGCAGCAACAATGCTAGTAAAACAGCAGTGCCTGGAGAAGTACTACTACGTCGGTCAACGAGAGCTACTAAGCCATCGAAGCTTCTTCAGTACGAGCATACCTTAAAAAAATGAGTTAAAGTATTTATTTACCTAATTACAACTAATATATGTACATATGTATATAGCGTTTCAACCTATTTTTCGAATCAAACTTAGTTGAATGTTTTGTTATCAATGCATTATTTCAGCATAAATTTTGAATTGTTCTTATACTTTTAATATAGCATTGGTACATTATATGTATGAAATTCTTATATAACCATAGAAAATAAGGAGGGGAGAGATGTCATAAATGAGAGTGTAATATATAATTGGAGAATTATAAGAGAATGACATATGTGTAAAGGAGAAGTGTAAGATGATTGAAAATGAAATTAATAAATGTCAGTTGATAACAGAACTCACACGTGTTCAGCTGCAATAGACGCATAAGTGCATATTTATTTCTGTATGTGTATTTTTATATTTACTCAAACTATTTGCCGAATTTAGTGATATTTTTTAAACGGTGTTTTTCAAAGCGGTCCGGGTCACGAAATATGCTAATTACTCCGAAATACGACTATGTATTCAAGGAAGGGCTACCGACTGTTCTTTGTGTGAAGCGGTAGGTGGTCTAGCGAATATCTCCCGAAATTCCTTACATAACCGTCAGAGTCTATTCCCTTTACTTTAGTGGAATATTTCGGTTTTTGTTGCCATTTTCTGGTAGGGTTGAGATTCCACAGGAGTCCATCGCTTGTTTGATAGAACTAACGATTTGATGCCTGAAATATTCACGCTTTGAAGTAAAGCTTTGATGCGCGCTCGATATTATAAAATGTGTATCAATATGGTTTTTGGAATTTATGCAGTGGATAAACTCTAAACTGTTACAGGAATATGTATATTTCACACGCGTTTTAAATTTAGATAAAAAAGTTAAACCAAATTATCCTTTATGAATTTACTTGTGGATTTTTCTGTGACCTACTTTTTCTAGCCAGGCAATATTCAACCGGCCTCCAAAAAGCCAACGCACTGTCAATGAAAATTTTACACAGATGTACACACAAATATAGTCAAAGCATTTACAAATGTGCCCACATAAAAGATTCAACACTCAAATTTATTAGCACCCTAATAAACTGAAAGCACAGCAGACATAAATTGTCCCATAAAAAATCCAAAAATGTTCAACTGTCGAAAAGCGAATTTCAAAAACTTTTTATCATGTTAGCATCAGCTGTAAAACTTAAAAAAAAAACAAGAATTATTATTATAACCCCACTGTGAGACAAGATGTTAGAACTGTATACATATGTACATATATATGTGTGTATGTGTACTGATTTTGTTTTCTTTTTTTGTTCCATATCCATATACACATACATACATATGTATGTACATATGTATCTACATCGGTACAAAGTACAAATCTGTGGCAGGGGACAAACACACGATCAGCTTTTCACACCAAAGGCGGCTGGAAATGGGTATGTAGCAGCTTATACCACCAGCAAGTGTCGGCGGCGAATGCATGCCACAAGTGACAAAATACAGGTCGCGCCGTACGCTGCACTTAGCAGTGATCAAATGCATGCAATGTTGTTGCGGTCGCTACACATGCCATGCAGAATCGTTGATGTGGTTGGCTGGACCAGGGCTGCCAATTTAGCTCTTTTCCCGTCAAATCTGGCTTTTTCGAAGTCCATTTAGCGGCAGGAAATGAGAAATTGCGGGAAGGGGGAAATCCAGCTTTTTGAGAAATTTTTTGACCGATTTTTAGCTTTTTCCCGTATACAATATAGTGCATACATATGTATTTAAAATTACCAGATAATTCCAATACGATTAAAAAAGATAATTGGGAACGGCAACATTTTGTGGAAGGAACGAGATCACCATTAAATAAATCGCTAGAGGTCTTGAAACCACGTACAATTATTTTTTAACCCTGTGAAGATCTAAAATAGGACTTTTATCGTAGCTTGCGAGGCCCCTTAACATATTTTTAGTCTCCATTTAAAGTTTGCGACATACAACAATACGACTATTACGACACCGTTGTGAATACCCCAAATATGTTTCCAGTGCGCAATGTTTTACGTGCATTGCATGAGGAGATAGAAGATGTTCGTCTTTAATTGCAGTGATGATATCATAGAAAAAACAATAATTCAGTATAATATAATTAATTTTGTGAAATGGATTAATATAAGTAATACAGAAGTTCAAACTTATACGGATGTAGGTGGCAACAAATTGTTTTCCGATCTGGCGGAATTTGCACTTCATTTACTTTCACTACCTGGGTCTAATGCAGACTGGCAACTTTATTCAGTCAGCTAAACTTGGTGAAGACAAAGCTACGCAATAGTATACAAGTATATATAGTTATATTAACTTTTATTCTTATTTTTCATTTCTGATGAACTTCGATCCCAGCTGTATTATTCGATTATTAATTTTGATTTCAAGTAATGTTTCACATGAATTGCTTAAAGTTATATTAATATAAACCTCTTTTGTTTTCAGCTTTCCTTTTTTTATGTTAGCTGTTTTCCAGGGGGTTTTTTATAAAAATCTGGATTTTTACTCGAAAATATTTGGCCGCACTGTTGACTACGGGCTCGTTGGCTGCTGCCACCTCTGCCTCGACAGCTTCGATAACGGGCGCCATAGATTGCATAACTATTGTTATGCCATTTACGAGCAAGTTGTCACCTTTACGCCGAATGCTGGTGCGTTTTACGTTGGAGGGCCACAATAAATGACACCAACAACAATTTAATATTAACTTTTAATTCATTGAATAGATTTCTATGTAATATCTGGTTGATAATAAAGAAGATATCCAATTATTGCCGACAAAGCTTGAATGGCTTGCTCATCGAATGCCCACACGCACAGGCCTACCACGCAAAAGAGTGGTCAAAGAGTGTCAAATATTCGTATCGTCGCTGTGCCCAAGCATTTGTACATAAACACACGCGCTGCAAGTTCAAAGCTAATCGAAGCAGATCATACGAAAGAAGAACGGCTGGCAGAGGAAATGTGTGGGCTAAAATATTTTTGAGGGTACTCATTACATTTGATCAGCATTTATCGACACCTGCGTTATCCGATGAAAAGTTTATATTTTGGCGATTGATGACACTCTTTCGTGATACTTCCTATTTTCTCTCTGAAAATGTGGGGGCTGTATTGAATACATTATGTTGAAGAATCGCTTAAACTTTAACGGAGATTCAAAATTCACAACAGAAAATTAGTTGACCAATGTTTACACTGTCAAGTTCATCAAGAGCTAGATCTCTCATGCCTGAGAAAAATCTGTTTCTTTTTAAAAATTAAATTAGATATGTATGTACATTAGACCACGTCAAAAAAAATCCTGCAAGGCGACCAGAATACGACTAAAATTTTAGCATTTGGTATAGTAATGATCCTCCATGAATCTCTCCCCTCTACAACAACAATTCTCTCTCTTATTACGGCAAATATAGTCTGTTGTGGTTGCACTGGAAGCGTGCCTTCCGTCTATCAATACAAGGTCGATTTGGTTTCTCGTTTATTGATCTGGAGATAGCCATGCATCTTTATGGATCTCTATATGCTGGGACCTAGTACTGCATATTTCACAATTAGCTCGTTTCCGAACGGGTGAGGATACTTGGTGTAAAAACCGGAAGTCGTTTACTGCTTGAATCGGTTACAAAAGCATCGTATTTAGCCGCTTCCTGGAGAATGGCGATCAATAAAATACTTTGCCCACACACGTGGGCGTCTTCTTCAGTGTTTAAAATCTTCGTCCGTTTTTACCGAGGGCCACTTATACTATTTAAATCACATATTTACAATAGCTGGGTGTTGTTTTTGGGAAAAATATTCCTTATCAAAAACTAGGGGTGGTATGCAGACAACAAAGCTTCAGTTTTCTACGCCTGAAACACCCAATTGAACCTCGACGCACTAGTCTATGTAGAAAAACAAAAGTTTTCAAACTCTTGGTCTAACCCTTTTCGAGAAATATTCGAATTTTAATATTTTTTCACCTTCATGACCCAAAAGCCGTTTGATGAAAAAGCTTACGTTGAAATGGTAGGAGGTGCGACCCCTGTTTCCTAGCGTGTTAGACTATTCGCTTTTTAAATTAGAGTAGAACAATTCTGAACATTACTTATTAATACTAACACTAAACGAGCAAATGAAGAGTAGAACGTCGCACAAGGGGTATTTGGCCGATTTATGTGGCCAATATTATTTTTATGAATATTTCAACTCGAAATGTTAGAAAATACGTGTTTTGACATATAGAATTGTAAAGTTAAAAATCAAATAAATAGAAAAGGGAGCACATCCAAGTATTCCATCAAAACAAAGAAAATTTAGTTGTTTAACGTTTGACATCGATATACTCCCTGTTGCCGTGGTCCGATTGTAGAAACACACATATTTACGTGTTCGTCTCGGCGAGGGGGAGATTTATATCTAGGTGAAAGCATTAACAGAGTTGCCAACTGTTAAAAATTTTTGTTCAATTAGTTAAATGGAATGCTGCAATGGGTATCAATGGAAATGGGTTTGAAAAGGCTTTATCTCTAAGCAACCTCCCGGGGTTGCCACCGGTTTAAAAAATCAAATTCAACTTTAATTTAGGGCATTAGATAATTGAAATATGTATCACTGTATAGGTAAGAAAATGTAATAAAACTAGTATAAAACAGTCTTATTTATGTTGTAAGTATTAACTTGGAGTAAATTAGCGTCCCCAATTACTGAAATATCGGAGTTTTCGTATTTTGAACGTATTGCTTTTCCATGCCAAGGTTATTAAGTGCACCGAGTTTGGTACAAGTTGATAAATCGGTCATTGATACACTGAGGGAAATAATGCATAGTAAAAATGAATACTTTATATTTGATTATCGTTTAAAAATGTTCGTATTTAAAAATAATATTTTCATACAAAATTTATTACGCACGTATTTGACTGTTCACATCTGAGTATATGTATGTAAGTGTACATACGCACCCCAAGCATGCAGAGCGCCGCTCTGAGAGCGGTGACAACACACACATTCATACATAGTACATGTTTATCCGTACAAATCGCGTGCTGTGGTGTTGATGGATATTCAACATTTGAAAGCAAATTTATATGGCTGGGTGTAGCTGAGTGCGCAAAGATGCTTGCCACAAGTTGTTGATATCCGGAGATGGTCGGGTTCGAATTCCACTGCAGGCAACATGCAAATAAAATTTTTTTTTAGTTTTTGTCTGATTATTCACTTCACGGATGCTTTTTCAGTACGAACGCGGTCATTTTAATATGCGCGTAATTGAATTGAATATTTACCAATATACAGTACTTTCGTTGACGTTTATAGTAAGATCAATTACGTTTCTATTTGATTTTAATATTTTTTTCCCTCAGTGTAGGGACGATACGATAACATATCGATACATTTGGCATTCGACAAAAATTCATAAACAAAAAACTCGTTGAAAACCGCTATTTTCGTTACATTTAAATTGAACTGTTGTTTAACAAGGTAGTAAAAAAACATTTAACACTTAAATGCATTATTACCCTCTGTTTGCGGATCCATCACTACTTTTTAAGAATACAATGCAGAAATCAAAATATTAACTTAAAACCGTCACGATCTTTCTAGAGAGCGAAAACTTATTAGAAAAGTGAGAGGGGCTGAGAAATGTTATTTGGAAGTTTCTCTATCGAATGTGACTAATTTTTTAAGTTTCCTTCAAAATTTTGTCAAATTGGTTTATGGCCGCCTAAACCGTTCAAATGCCCCTATGTGCGTCGCCATAACGTCTACTTCGGCTTAATTTCCAATCTATATTTTTCTGCTATCCTTTTGCTAGCCTTTGCTCATCTAAGCGGTTGGATCAAATTTGTGTTTGTATATAATCGGGCGGCTCCGCTAGCCGAATTCGTTCCATGGTCCGAGCAACATACAACAATAGACAAAGCCGCCCTTCAGCAGGCAATGACGAAACTTCCGAGCGTATTTCTGCCATGAAAAAGCTTCGCTCCGCATACATCCGTTTACCTTGGCCAAACACTTGGCAAACATATGAGCGTTAAATATTTTTTTTCTTCCATGATCGGGCTTGAACCCTTCATCCGCATTTTTTTTCTTAGAAATGGCTACATAAAATGAAAAATAAAACCATTCAGAGTATGAGAATACTCTTCCATGTCGACATTCCATTTTGGAAAAAAAATTTTATTATTTTGGCTTCATGGTAAAACATACCAACAAACATTCTTACACATACATTTATGTACATAAATTGGCCTGGCTTCGAGTTCATAGACAGTTTTCGCTATTTTTTACCGCGAATATTTTAAAAGTCATTCTTAGTTTTAGCATTAAAAGCGTTGTGACTTTCATTGTACAAAATACCCTACTCGAAGGCAAAAAAAATAATGCGCAGACGTAAGCAGTTCTCAGAATATATTTTTTTCGGAACAAGAAGAGGCCTGCTATGCGCGTTGCTTTCAATTGTATATTATCTTTTTATGATCAACCAGACGAAGACGATAACAACTTTTAACTTAAGATAAACAGCTTCCTAACTTTATCATTCACCTATTTCAGACTTTTTTGGCGTGCATATATGTATATATAGTACATACATGTATAGAAATGTCCTATACCGAAAAAAATTTTACCTCTGTTTTTTTTTTTTTTTGAAATCAAAAAATATTTAGAGGCCGCTCAAAGCTTTCCATGTATTTTATATGGGAAAAGCAAGTTTTCGTAGAAATGGTAGAGAATTCTTGAAAATAAATATTTTTCGATCGGAAAACTTTGTTTCTCTGCAGGAGACTTTCTATAATAATACCCAATTGTTTATTTAATTTTTTTTTTAAAGCAACAATTGTTTAGGGCTCCCCCATTAAATTTTTTGACGCATTTAGGGGTCCCATAAAAAATAGTTAATAATAGAAAACGGTTAAATAAACAATTGGGTATTATTACTAACAGTCTCCTGAAGAGAAGAAAATTCCGACTTTACTTTTTCTTTGGACCACCCTAATGTACATACATAGTATGTGCTTATACATGGACGGCCAGGTAATTAGCACTTCAGCATAGCAGGCTCATACAGGATTTGAAGCCCACATTTCGAACTCAAACAGTATATTTATATACAAAAGGCTGCTTCAATCAATTTTCCTTTTACTGCACTTTAATATATGTATAAAAGAGACTTAATGTTCACCCGCATACTTGCATATGCACATATCGTAGCATATATATAAAATTGTTGTGTAGTTATATATTTTAAAGTAAGATCTTTTGATTGGTACTATCAATTTTAGTATATCGGCTTTAGTTCCCGAGATATTGACTAAAATTTTATCGGCAATTTAGTGCTAATTGACTTGATAATGCAGTCATAGTAAACCATTCAAAATATCTCTTTTAGTTTCCGAGCTATTGAGTAAAAGTATTTTAAGTTTAGTACAAATTCTTATCACATTTTGTCCTGCGTCATGCAAAGTGGCTGCAAAATTCCTGACAAATTTAGCATACGACAAAATTTTACTATAGAAAATCGTTCATAAATTCAAAAATAATTAACAGTAAACAATAAGGAAAAAAAAATTGGAATTTCGTAAACTAGAAGACTTGGACAAAATCTTTGTGGCGTTTTTGAAAAATTTCATTCCAAACTTCAATCGCGATTTCCCAAAACCTGCCGAAAACTTATGTATGTGTGTATGTATACCCTGCAGAAAATCTGACTAGCCTAGAACTAGCGTAAAACTAGACCTTTTGCCGACAGTACCAGTTCTAGCCCAATACCCAAGCAATGCTTTCAACTGTCCAGTTTTACACGTCGATGTCATTGGCGGTGGCAATTGTCGCCCAGTGCATTACTTTGCAACCAGTCTTTAACCGGTTCCATTTGGGACATTTTTTTTTTTATAAGAAAGCGTTTTTGCGATTCGATTTTGGACATTTTTTTCGTTTTTTCTTTTCTTTTACAGATTCCGTTTTTGTTACATATTTTATTAAAAAAAATATATATTGTAAGCTGCATGCAACAATTTAAATTCAATAAATTTGAAAACTCACAACTGCCTCCACCGCGATTTGAACTCGCGAGTCGAGACCAACGATGCTTGAGTCGGAGGTCTTCTCGCTGGGCTACTTTCTTATTGTACAATTAGTGAGCATTTGCACATTTACACCGCAAGTTTCAACTGTCCCACTCTGCATTCCTTTTGCACTAGTTCAGAGATAGTTCTGAGATATATTGTTCGGAACTAGCGCTTTGTCAGACTGTCTCTAAATTTTACTTGCAATATATACCCCAATTACTATACATATGTACATATGGATAAGTAGGTATATGCATTTACTATATAAAGTAGGTAAAACATTCCTGCGACTGTATAAGCGAACGGCCTCTGCAAGGTAAACGGGAAGTTAAACTTGACTGACCAGTTTGTTTGCCCTCTTTTTTGGCAAAGTAAAATGCCAAATGAATGCACTAAAACGACGCACCCAACCAAAGATGCAAATTACTTATTTTATATCTTATTGTTTTTTTTTTTCATTTTGAGGCTGTCATTTGCAATGCATAGAATTAAACGAGTTTGCCGCTGAAAAGTAAGTGGTCGAGATGCAACAGCAGCTTCTTTGCGTCTACTGCGTGGTAACAGAAAAGGAGCGGCTGCTTTTATTTTTCGTCGGGCTCCAACAGCGACCGCATGATCTTATCTCTTTGTTGTAGAAAATAAAAGGCACGACGAGCAAATTGACATCGCCAACATCTTTCCGCATGTGTCGTTGTATACGTAAGCAAGCAGTAGATACTCGGAAAAAATGTCCAACTAACAAAAATGTGCAACTAAAAATTAAAAATGTAACGTAGGGAAAACCCCGATAGGTGGGGCGGGAATCGAGATATTACCAAAAATCTTATTTATAGTCCGATTTCGGTCATATAAGATATAGATAAACATATGTGCGAAAAATTTATCAGCTAGGGAGCGCTGGAGTCGAGTTATCTACTCTAATATATACTTTGAAACCGTTGTTTTTCTGTTCGCAAAGCTTGACAACGGCTGTATCGATTTTTATAGGCTAAGAAAATTTCGATATATAAAGGGAGTGTGGCTCCTTCCATACAAACCGAATTTTTCATACTGCATATCCTTGGAAGTGTTCATGGTAGAGTACTCGAACATGATATGGAGATATATGAAAGCAGTCGCACACTCATGGAGAAAAGTGGGACTGTTTGAAAAGGGGGCGTTGTGTGTATTTAAGGAGGTCTCCGGTCAACTCACATTTTTCAAATAGAAATTGTCGATGTTTGTTTTTTACACGTTAAGCGTAGATGTATATGCGTGTAAAAAACACGGCTATTGTTGTGAAAAATTGTGTCCGTCAGGAGTCGAGTTATTACTAAAGATTCGTACTTATGATGCTATTTGGCTCATATTCGGGCTATGTATTGGTAACTGTAAGGGCAATACTTTTGCAAAGAAAAGCCGCCAGGTGGCGCTGTAGTCGAGTTCTTACTAAAAAAAAAACGTCAGGTGGGAAATAGTGTCCTGAGTGCCCGATTACGTCGACCTGCTGCACCTTTCAGTATATCGAACTCCCGTGTGTTCAGACTGGCTCAATGGTTGTGATTTACCAATATTACTATACGTTAAAGCCCGATTCGGAGAGAGGAGTATTGAGTTGTCCAGGGGTCAAACGCAAATGACTTCCGTTAAATCAACCAAGAGAACTATTGCGCTCCTTGATAAGACATTTAAGATATTTTGTCGGAAATAATGCGCATTGGATTTCTGTAGACCAACGATATTCCCCCATTTTGGAATTTGCACCAGCTACACTATACAGTTTCAAGGACATACCCTCCATCGAAGCGGATCCTTTTTGCCACCAGGGATGTGAGAGGAAA
Organism: Rhagoletis zephyria; assembly: GCF_001687245.7. Taxonomy (NCBI): domain Eukaryota; kingdom Metazoa; phylum Arthropoda; class Insecta; order Diptera; family Tephritidae; genus Rhagoletis; species Rhagoletis zephyria. Next base: position 732,370 of record NW_016157099.1, read on the forward strand.
AGGTTCTTCAAACTTATTTCATTATCCGATTAACCGTGCTGATCATTGGGGAAATTCCAAGAACTTCTTCTCGGACATAACACTTTCGTAAGAATATTTAAGACGACCTTGGAAGTATGCTTTCCGACGTTCACCAAACCATAATATTAGCAGATAAATCGCGAACGGGAAAAAGGAACAGATATATCCAAACAAAAGCTTAGTTTTATTATATTAATAAATACTTACATAAGTATATACATACATACATACCATAAATGTACATTATGTGCATATCTATATATATATTATACGCAGGTATGTATATTTAAATCACAGCTCTTCGCCCAACAAGCAACAGCCATTCCACTTCTGAGGATTGGGGGGCTGACTGACCAGTTCAATCTCTGTGAAGTGAGTCTAATGTAGCGTATAGAGGTACACGCCGCCGAACCACGCCGCCGCCGAGTTACGAAAATATCGGCGCGGCGGCGGCGTTCGGCGCCTAAAGAATTTTGTACAAAATTTTCATGATGTATGTACATTGAATACATCGTTTGAAGGAACTAAATACTACTTGTATAAAACACAATTTTACGAAATGAAAATTACCTTTTCAAATTAGTTTTTTTGCATAATTTGGGCCTCTGGACAAGAATATAATCTCCTTTATTTTTCCAAAAATAGCGTAACTCAGAAAAAACATAGGTAACATATTTTTCGACGAAAGAGTTTATTACAGTTAAATTGGGGTCGAATACTGGTAATCTAACGATTTTTTCCGCAGTAGACAATTCTTTTCAATACTACAACGTTACTACTTTTTTATACACCTACTACAACAATATCTCAGAAAGCAGTTATAATAGAAGCGGCTTCTTGGCATCTAACTCCTCAATTATTGGAGATAAAACAAAGATAATATTTTAATATTTTAAACAAACACATTTTTTGCTAATATTTACATTCGTAAGTTAATTTATTCTGGGGTCCCACATACGTATACAACTACTAGGTGGCTGTGTGAAAATTACGTTAGCATTCCTTAGTGGTGGTCAAACCCCAGGAAGGTTTTGCTCCCTCGCATCGCAATGTTTTCTACACAGGGTTGAAGTTCCCTCTTTATGGTAAACATTAGTATTATTTTTCATTACATTCGGTTCTCCTTAGAAAAATTTGGCGCTTCATATTTTAGTGGAAATTTTAACCATCTATAAGCCATTTTTTCCAACAGTGGGCTAAAAATGCCCGTTCTGGTTCGAATTGATGGGTTAAACTTTCGGAAAAAATTAGACCAACCTTGTTTTCAAAATGTAATCTGCAAAAAATCGTAAGAACTCCGTAATTTAACATAACGGTTGATAAGATTATTGGGAAAATTTATTGAGGGAGACATAAATTACCCCAACAACTAAACTCTTAACATTTTTTTTTATTTCTTTAAATTTAAATAGTACATACGGATCTGTAGAGAACATAGAGGTCCGTGTATGTATGTATGTATATACCTCAGACCTTCTTCTGTTCGCCCATCAATCAGCGCCAGACTCTCAACATTTTGATTCAAGTGGAAATAACAATATTTAAATTTAAAACTAATTCAATAATGAAATAAATAGAATTATAATAATAGAATAATTGGCATGGCGAATGCCTAACGCTGACGAGTTGAAATGATAAGATTAGTAGCCTTATGGCTCTTTGAAATCTACCTTATGAGCAGTAGCGCCGGCGTTTGAAGTTGACCACGCCGCCGCCGCAAAGCCTGTCGGCGTAAACCTCTATTAGCGTCTATTGAGTACCGGCAATATAGCGTTGGTAATATTCGGCCATGTGGTGTAGAGGTAAGCAGTGCGCGCTTCCACTCTGCAGCACCTGGGCTCAAACCCTGGTCAAAGCAACATCGCAAAAATATAGAAAAAAGGTTTTTTCTTAACAGCGGTCGTCCCTCGGCAGACAATGGCAAACCTCCGAGTGTATTTCTGCCATGAAATACAGCTTCTCATAAAAATACAATCGCCGTTCGGAGTCGGCGTAAAACTGTAGGTCCCTCCGCTATGTGTGAAAACATCAAGGCGCACGCCACAAATCGGAGGAGAAGCTCGGCCAAACACTAACATATGTGTAAGCGCCAATCTATATATATATATATAATATTCGGAGCATGTCATGGCAAGACTCTAAGCCACATTATCCTGTTCGAATTATGACAGGATGACCGAATAGAGCTGCATGAGTGCCTGTCAGGTGTCTGGAATAGGGAATGCGCCTGGTGGCGGCAAGTGGCAAGTTTCAAGGCGCGCGTGGACAGTGACAGGCAGTGAGTGGCGTGTAGTGCCGCGCCTATTTCTGATTTGGTTCTTCATAGCTTGAAATTACATACATATGCATGCAAGAAAATTTTAACTTAGTGTTGGACATTTGCACTTGCTTTTAATTATACTATGGATACTAGCATCTGATCTTCTGTTTATGATCATAAAGGAGGATTTAAATTTTCATGGCGATGGAGATTTTTGAAGACATGATGATAGCAATATCAGCCGGATTTGAAAAATGTATTCAGTAAGACTGTTATGTATAATACAATTTTTTTTTTAAGAAAACAATAAAAAATAAGTTCAAGAAATAAACCCTAAGTAAATACATAAGTAAATAATTGGCGCGTACACATAGAAAAAAAATTAGCTAATAAAATACAAATATAATAAGATATCCATCTATATTTTGCTTTTAGGAGACAGTCTTTTTACATCAAGAAAACACTTATCTTTTAATAAAATCAATAAAAATTTCTTTAAAATTTTTTATTAACTTATTGTTTAAAAATTTCAAAAGAAGAATAACTTCGCTGATGATGCATCGGACTCGGTCATTGCTAACCATATGAAATTAAGAAGATTTTAGTAATAATAATAGATTGGCGCGTACACAATATGTTAGTGTTTGGCCGAGCTTCTGCTCTCCAATTTTGTGGCGTACGCCTTGATGTGGTCACACAAAAGGGGAGGGACCTACCGTTTAACGCCGGCACCGAACGGCGCTCGTATTTTTATGAGAAGTTCTTCCATTGCAGAAATAGTACTCTCGGAGGTTTGCCATTGTCTGACGAGGAGAAACAACTTTATTTTTCTTTTTTTTTATGTTGATTGGAAACTGGGCTTGAAACCAGGTCCTGCGTAATGGTAGCGCGCACTACTAACCACTAAACCACAGCGTATTACTTTTGAGTAATTCAAATGACTTCTAACAATATTAACTAGACTTCCTTTTTAGGAATTTAAAAAAAATTTTCTTTAAAGTCCGACCGATTCCAAATTTTTTCAGGTACCGACGCTGATGCCGATTAATCGGCTTATGGGGAAAGAATCGGGCGATGCCGATGCCGATTTCATAAAATACATTACAAATAAATGTATTAATTCATAAAATCAGTTAGTTTAATGGAGTTAACAAAACAAAAGAATTTATGTACGTTACATAAAACACTTTTTTATATGTATGGTGATAAGCAAGAAATATTTAGGAGCATAAAATTTCATTTCGTTTTGTACTAAAATACACTATTTTGCACTCAATGCATAAGAACTTATATGCTAGGTATGTATGTATGTACCCACTAGGGCATTCAGTCCCGAAGCATTTTAACAATCCCGGGATTTCAGGATTCAAAAATCCTCGCCCCGCGATCCAGAGATATTTCGGGATTTCGACTTCATCACAACTTTTTACATTTTACAGTAGGTTCGCCTTTTTCAAACCACACAGATTCACTGTCACCACATTTGGTCTTAGGGGAGCATAATGCCCCTTAGTAAAAGAGTATGTAATTTGATGTTGAAATATTTTTATTCTAAAATATCTATATTACTTGTCAAAAACATTTACTCATATTTGCAGAAGCCCTTTTCCAAAAAAATGCCAACAAAGTAAAATGAAGAACAACTCTGCTAAACTATAAAAGCTTGTTGTTTTTCAATTGCTACCCGGAAGGCTACTCTGTAATGCGATGGGAAAGAAAAATGCGATGCGATAGGCAATCGCGACAGCGTATTGCTACGACGTATTTGCCTTTCGCATCGCATTACAGAGTAGCCTTCAGATTTTTCGTTATAACAAAGTTCTTGCACAAAACATTTGAACAAGTGCAAATGGCTCAAGTTCACTTTGAATCCAAATTTTGGTGTTCTGCATTTCTCGTGTTTCATGTCAAATGAATTCTTTTTTTCGTTTCCAACATCTCTTTCATTCTGTAAATAAATCGGGATCCCAGAGCTGTAATCCCGGGATTTCGGGACATGTAAAAGTGTCCGCGATCCGGGAATCCTGGGATTTTGGATCCCGGGATTGAATGCCCTAGTACATACATATAGTGGTCCACAAAATAAAAGAATTGAGATATTTTGACCGCTTTTGGCATTTGGCATTTGTCTTTTGTTTATTTAGTATTTATTATTTTTTGTATAAAAGTCTAGCTGGTATACGACAAACACCATATAAATTCAGATTTCAAACTTTATACAAAAATTAGAAAAAATCTGCTTTTTGCCCCTAAATTTCAAACTTTTTAATCAGCATTTTGCAAATGTTTTTTGATGTTAGCTGTTGTCTGTCGCTTCACCTGAACATATGAAAAGAAATTTCAAATAATCGGCGAAAAAAGGCCGATGCCGATGCCGATGCCGATGCCGATGCTCAATTTTAAGCCGATACTAGCCGATTCCAATGCCGATGCCGATTAATCGGTGGGAGTCGAATAGTCTTACGAAAGAACAAGTTTTTTATATTGAAAAGTTTCTATTAAGTATTAGAAAAAGTAAAATTTCTTTTAGAAATGTTTTTTTTCTAATTAACAAGACGGTAAAAAATAAACATTTTGTTTTTTTATGATAATATATGTGGTAGGTACATAATTTATTCCTCTAGCGAGGGTGTATTTTTTTGAATAAGCATCTTTATCTACAATATGATAGATATTTGAATTGGTAACAGATATGTACATTGATTTTAACTCAACCCTAAATTGCATATATTATATGCCAAGCACTACTACATGAGCACATAACACAGTTTTTAAAATTTTATGTCTACACGCATTTAGTTCCGCAGTTTACTAGAGTATAATTTTTTAGTACTCGCTCATCTAAGAAAATTAATCATCGTTTATTTGTACGAACCTTTGCATTCATACGTAAAGCTATGTAGTATTTAGCACTTACAATAAAAAGCGCACTTAAGTTGGCGGGACCAAGCTGCTTGGCACCATCTCACATGAGTATATAGAGACCACTGGCACTGGTACTGCGGTGTTTAGGGCAAGGTAAACACTTTGCTAATATTGTGCGCACCGCCAGCCGCTAGCGCTCTGAGTACATTAATACTCGATGCGTCTCAACCCTCCTCTAGCGTATTCGCCAAAGTCCCCTGGCAACACCATCGAATCCACTGACGGAGTTATAAAGTACGCCATTTCATTACGCCAAGTAAAAAATGACTAAAAATTACGAGTAGGTAAAATAAACGAAAAAAACTAAAAAAATAAATAAAAAATTAAGAAAAATACTGCAAGTTCAATGCACTGGCAGGTTTTTGCACTGCACCGCCCCTCTAACCGACGCCTCAAATTAATCGGATGTTTTCATATTGCAACGACTGCACAACTGTGACTTGAACTTCTTTCTGCAGTATCCCTTCTGCAGGCAGTTTGCTTGTTACAGTGTTGCCGGGAAGTGTTCATATGTATGTAAGTAGGTGCAAATGTAGGTGTGCACACCAGGTCGAACAGTAGAAGATATAAAAATAAAGTGTATGATTCATATAAATATTTTTTGATGTTATTTTCAAGGTCAAATCCATTTAAATTTGAAAAATCCACACCATAAATAACACTGAAGTGCATGTATGTATGTACATATCTGAGTATTAAAAATACAAATAGATCATTTATTTTAGATTTTTATTTATCGTACCATTAATACTGTAAGGGCCGTTTTCTCAAGTAACCTTTAACTTTAAATAAAACCCAGTTAAACTTTCTCGTGGAATACGGCATCATTCAAATGAAGTAATTTTCGAAAGAAAATTTACACATGTATTGGTTTATATCTCAGCTATAACTTGACGAAAGTTGGTTTTTAGTTGCTACAGAGATTCAGCTTTATCCGCAGAATTATGACCTTTCACGTAGTCCACCTTGGTTTGTGAGATCGACGTTACACAGCTGGAATAGAAGTCTTAACCCTTAATTAGGCGCATAAAGAAAATCACACAATTAGTCGCATGGAGTCCCCAGTGACCCCAATAAAAGTGTTGAAAAAAGAGTTTTCAAAATAAAAAAAAAAACGAAGTGTGTATTATCAAAAATATTAAAGTACACTATTATCGTTAACTTAAAAAACAAAAACATATTTTCGGCTTCAAACTTAAAAAAAATTAAAAACTTACCTCCCCCAAAAAAATATTACGTTAGTGGTCGCATGGGGTCAGCACTCTAGCGAGTAGCGACACATAAGTATGTACGGATGTACAAAAACAGGATATACATGTATATTTCTTGTTGTTCTCACTTTCTTTAGCAAACATTTCAATTTCTTTATCGTTTCTTAAATCGTCTCTGGTTGCAATTGCATTCCGATTGCGAATACAATTTTTTTTTCAGTCAAGCTCAAATCATTGGAATTAACTAAATTAATTATATCAACAAGTATTTACTTCCTTTTTTCATAAAAAAATCGCTTGTGCTTATACATTTTTAAATTTAACGAACTTATTTATTCAAATTATCGTAGACAAAAATGCAACCATGTGCCGCAATCATATGTTTTTCGTGATTGCAAATTCTTGCTGGCTAAAATTTTTCCAGCAATAATTTGCAACTTCTCTTTAGGAGAACTGTCCACTTTGCGCTCTCAGTTTTTGAGTGATGGATAATTTTTTGGTCTGCACGAACTCGATTTGGGTAAAAATCATGATAATTCGTACAAATTTTTTTCCTGACGAACAAACCTAAACAATTTCATTTTTACAATTCCATAGTTTCGGCATACATTTATAAAATTCAACAAAAACACGTATTTCGTCTGAGTTATTCATTTTGGGTTATTTAGTGAACAAATAAAACTCACACACAATGGGCCGTATGCATAAAAACTAAGCAATTACTTTACCTTAAAGTTGCATACCTTTCACTTAAATTTATTTGAACAAATTGAGTAAAAAGTCTGAAATTTTAAGAAAAAGCATTTGCCTAAGTTTTATGCATATGGCCCAATGTGTTTGCTACGTGGTCACAACGAAAATAACGACAAAATAGAATATCGTTGTAAATGTTGTGACGAGTTATACAACTTGCCAGAAAATCAAAGTGTTTTGATATTTCATACAACCAAAACACAACTTCATTCAACGGGCCCATAAACGTTGCAATCCAGAGCATAACATCATCAAGTTGAACGAACGATTGCAACGTTTATGGCTTGCTTTTTGATAACTTTAACGGGTTTCGCAACGGTCAATTAATTCATTTTCGTAAATACTAGACTTTGACTAAAAAATTACATTCCTTTTGGCAGCCTAGTTTCTCGTATGTACATATGTACATATGTCAAATTACAATCTTAGGATTTTCGGGAACCAATTATATTTCCCATCAACAAAAAACGTTGCCCTTATGAAATATTTTGTATATCTGCTTCATCAGGATGTTAAAATAATATTAGTTGTTACACTGTATAAATCCTTTCAAACGAAAAAAATCATAAGTGCTACGAAGGAAAACAAATCCTTCTCATTTATCTATTTTTGCAAAATGTTCTTCATTCTTGTTACCTTTTTTCAGTTTGAATGCCTATTTCTAGTCGTTTTCCCGCTGCCTTAGTACACTAATACACATGCAAGTACTTGCTGTGAATGCGACAACAAAGCATTAGACATCAGCTCAGGATACCCTCGTTACGCAAAACCGTTCTTTGGGAGCTTTCGAATTTGTGAAACCTGACTAAGTGCGCTATGTGCTTTACCTTTAATGACAATGTCATTTCTACTCCTTTAAAAGCCATATCAACATCACATATGTACAAATTCTTCATTTTTATTGCCAGTGTCATTTGCGTATAGAAATACTGCACTCGTTTGAATTACTTTCTGACTGAAGTAGTTGCGCTTCTCAGACATTGAAATATTATTATTTTTTTTCTTTGTGTATGTATTTGTACATATGTATGTAAGTGGGTAGGTAAAGACCACTTTTTCCGTGCTGGTTTAAACGAAGTTTAGTTAAAATTTAAACTAAGTTGAAACTCCTACCAAGTTTTCAGGGCGAGTTTAAGGCTGCTTCATAGATTAGTTCTGTAGGGCAACATTGGTTTTTATTTATGCAAATAATAAAAATGCAGCTATTTATTTTCACTTTTGATATCATCGCGTGCTAAAGTTTTGAAGAATTATAGACGGAAATTGAAATAATTTACTATGTGCTTCATGCACCAAGAATAGAGTTTAAATACGTAAACTAAATATGTAATACATATATTTAGTTGACATTTTCTGAGTGTGTGTTTCCCGACCGAAATGCCCAATATAAGTATGTAAATTCCAAATCAAGTTGTCTTTATTAATTTACTTGTGCACATTACACTTATTTATGTATCTTTATACATCCAGAAAAGAGTCAGCTAAATATATTTCTCTCAATACATGATTTGGTTAAACATAGTTACATTATTTGGTTATAGTTACCAAATCATGTGTTGAGATAAATATTTTTAGCTAACTTTTTTCTGGGCGTACAAATTTTCCCAAAATGAATTTATTTTCGATAATTTTGCAAACAATTTTAATATTTTTCCTACTCTCAAACCAAGAATATAATTTAGTTAAGTCATCTTAAGATGTTTCCCTCAACACATGATAATGGTGACAGCTATATTATTTTCTCAGTGCATAAAAATTATGAAAGCTGATGGCAAGTATACAACATAGCAGCCATTGCATTTATATTGTCTGGTTCTACAACCGTGCGTTTAGTTATATTTAATTTGTTCTAGAATTGTAACCAAATCGTAAATTTTCACTGCTGACACTCATTTCAAAGAGAAAGATGAATGGGAGAGAGAATTTTTTCAATTAAGAAATCTATCAGTTAACAAATTCTCCCGTTACACTTTGAAAGTAGATCAAAATCTTTTAAGAAACCTCAAACATGTGGAATTGAACAATTTAAAAGCAGTTGTGTTTCAAATTGTAATTTTAAATCGTTGTTATCAATTACAAATTAACTTTTTAACCCACTTCAAAAAAAGGAGGAGGCTATCAATTCGTCAGGATATTATTAAGCCTTATCCTGAGTTTCGTCTGAAAAAATATTCACCCGAAAATTGTTCATCCGCTTATAGTAAATACATGGAAACGAAAATTTAAAAGTGAATCAGTTCGGGGAAAATTAAACTCATTTGTAAGGCTGATTATTTTTTTTATATATGTATGTTATCGCATAACTTTGGACCACGTTAAGCGATTTCTATAATTATTTTTTTATAGAAAAGGTGGTAGTTCGGTTTAGATGCGATCATTTGGTAATGAAGAAATTACGGGAATCTAAAATTTTTACATGAGGATGGAAGTCGGTTGTTCTTGCTCAAAAATTACTTGTATTAACCCATATGCAATGGGAACCCACATTGGATTTATAATACATGGTCATATTTATTGTAATTTTTTATTATTTTTTATTGTTAAAAAAGTACAATAAATAAAAATTGTACGTCTTTTTTGTAGAAATTATGATTTTTTTGGGGTAAATTTACGATTTTTCAGCGAAAGCTTTCGGCAACGCAGTTTGTAACTTATTAAAATTGAGTATAATAAAGTACGAGTGGAAAGTGCTGCTGTGCTTTGCTTGAACAAAATGCGGAACACCGTCAACAAAAAAAATAAAAAATTGCCAACAATTATTACACTAAAATTAACGAGTTTTTTAGCAAATTTTACGGGGTAAAAATCTCGGGAAAATTAACCTACAAATTTGTAATGTTACTATAGGGATACTGTTTCAGGGAAAACAGTGTGGAAAAACTTAGCAAAATTATTTTTTGTCCCGTATTCGGGGCTCTTACAAATATGATCACCGTAGTAATGGCAATGAAATTTCGCTACACTTCTTAGTTGTTAATGGGCCGCTGGCTAAAACTCTCAATTACGATTTGTATTGAGGTTGTACATACTATGTATCTACTTTACCGCTGCAGTAACTTCCACTACTATTTGAGAATGGTGCCTAGCTGCCCAGAGGGGACCGCGAGCTGCTGGTAAACAGCAAGTAGTACGCAATGCAAAAGAATTGCCGCCAAAATGCCAGTTATTGCAAGCATTTTGTTGTTTGCAATTGTCTTCCAGCTTACCAATTGCTTATTAGGGTGGTCCAAAAATGCATGTGAAAAAGTAAAGTCGAAATTTGTATGCTCTCACCCCCTAGAATTGTTCTATACTGAAAAAAAGTATACTCTTATTATTTTATTTTGAAATCAAAAAATATTTAGAGGTCGCTCAAAGCGCCCAAAGTTTTTAATGTATTTTGTATGGATAAAAACAACTATTCGTAGAAATGGTATAGAATAGTCAATCAATATTTTTCTACCAGAAAACTCTGTTTATCTGCGGGAGATTCCCAATAATAATACCCAATTATTTATTTAACCATTTTTTCATCGCACCTATAATTTATAGGTCCGCCAAAAACCCCGAAAAATGCAATGGGGCGACCAATAAAAAATCGTTAGTATTAAAAAATTGCTAAATAAACTATTGGGTATTATTATTGAAAGTCTCCTGAAGAGAATCAGAGTTTTCCGATCGAAAAATATTGATTTTCAAGAATTCCATACCACTCCTACGAAAAGTGGTTTTTTCCACATATAAAATGCATGAAAAACTTTGAGCGCTTTGAGCGATCTCTAAATATATTTTGATTTCAAAATAAAAAAAATGGGGTATACCTTTTTTCGATATAGAACAACCCTAGGGGTGAGAGCATTACAATTCCGACTTTACTGTTGGACCACCCTATTGCTTATACACTTCTTCACTTGTTCGTCTAAGCTTTTGTAAGCTCTTTCATGCGAATTATTCTTTTATTTGTTTGCCTACATAGCAAATTTCTCAAATCAAAGAAGCGTTTCAAATTACAGGCACCAAATACGCCGACAAATGTTCACTTCACCATCTAAACACGCATGTATTATACATACATATGTACTTACACACATATGTCCAATGGTCTGATTATTGCAACTTAACGTAACATATGGCTCTCTCTTAAAAGTTCTGTTAAATGGGTGTTGCTTATAATTGAACAGCCGAAACTTAACGTAACTTAATGCCACGTCGAAGTCTGTTTCATTTTGATTCTCTAACTTCTACGTTCCGTTAAGTTAAGTTAAGTTGCCATAATCAGGCTTTCAGTATGTACTAGGTATGGAAATGCACCCTGGCAGGAAATAATCAGCATAGTAAAAACTTATCACAAAAACAACTTTTTCTTATAGCGCTCGTCTCTAGAAATACCACAGAAAAGCTCTAACAAATATATTCCTTGATCGCATAAAATCATAAGGATATGTTCAGATGAAGCATTAGAATTCTTTAATAATTTTGGTATTCAATGTAAATGAGGATTGTTTTGCAAAATTAACATTTTTCGGTCAGATTAAAAACAAAAACCAAAATGTGTTACCTCAAATGCAATAGTCAGCTGAACTGAGCAACTAGGGAATTGTAAAAATCCATTTATAGTCTGATAGCTAGGGGTCTTTTTGACAAAGTCATTGCATGCCGACTGATTTTACGAGTCACAGTAGGGGCATTCACGTATTCAAACAACAACAAAATTAGCCAATCATTCTGTTTTTACTATCTATGTACCATACTAGACAGTATGCACCGGATCGAGAATACTCCTAATATATTTTACGTGGATGATACCCAAGCTGACTGGCGGTGAGTGTGGCTGGGGGATGCCGTTATATTTCCTTGTAAAAAAAATTGTAAGGAATGAAATTTGTTTCTATGACTTGTAGGCACATTAGGAAGTATGCGCTTACAGGTACAGTGGGGGGAAGACCGTCAGCTGGAGTACTTAACAACTCATTGCGTTCATAAATCGGCCCACGTTCTTTTGAATCGACTAACTGACGGCTTTCCCTAATTGTAAATTTCGGGTCTTCTTTTATTCAGATCATGTTTCCCCATTTCAAACTATCTTTTAATAATTTGTCGAAAATACAGATGATCGATACATATACAATTGGACTCCGAAGCTACTAAACCCATTGTGTTAAAAGTTTCAAGATATCTTTTTCGAAACTCGGAGAGCGTTCCTGTGAAGTTTGGTTTGTATATCTCACGCGATATTTTAACAAGAGTTGCCACTTTCCTAAAAATTCAAAATGAAGCAAAAAAGCAATTTCACAATATGGTCATCAAACGAAAAGTGTTTGAGAAACATGTTTTAGAATAGGGTTTCCAGCCTTAAAAAAAAATAATAATAATAATAATATTATTAAGAAATACCCAAGCTGAATAGTGTAGTAAATTCAAGGTCTATCATACCGGAAGATTACTTTATAATTTGCTTAGTATTCAAAAACAAAACAGTCTTAAATTTACCATGACCTAATTTTTCACAAAAAGTGGCCGTTATTAATGCATAATGCTCAATGAATAGAGATAACGACATAAAAACATTACTCAAAATAGACCGCTTAGCGGACTGTCCATGAGTACAGCTAAATTTTTACTCCAATTGGGTATCTCAGGACCAACACCACAAACTGAAGGAGAATCTAGGCCAATCATTTATTATAATGAGAAAGCCCAATTTTATGTAAATATTATACATTTTCTCATAAAAAAAAATTTTTACAAAATTATAATTTAAAAAAATATAAACTATTTTACTTCCGAAAAATGAAAATGAAAAGCTCTATTATTACTATTATAAATATACATTTGTTTAATTTATTGGTACTTTTAGCATACTTATACATAACATATTCAATTCTTGCTCAAATCTGAGATATCAATGTTTTTTACCTATCCGATTGACATATAATGCCCCATATTTATAGCAATTTGAACCCTCTAATATACTTGTAGCTACTACTGGTAGGAGCAAAATTATATGTATATGGGTAAATCTCCGGAACCATGCGATTCAACGCTAAAAAAAACATAAATTTTTAAATTGCACGCACAAAACTAAATTAGCTAAGTTTTCAAGATACAATTATTGGACATAAGTGGGCGAACCTTTCCCAGTTTCCAGAAAATTTTTCGAAAAACTAGTTTTCGCTTAAGATCCACTGAAAATATCATTTTTGAGTATATATTTCAAAATTCGATAACCGCACTGCCCAAAGATCTGAAAATCCTTTACATACACACATATATATACATGGCCGTATTTCAGATACAAATTATTTAATGTATTTAGCATTTTCAACGAACTTTATGAATAATGTTATCTAACGATCGCGGTTAATGCCAACCTTTATTTTTTAGTCTGTCAGCGCTGCTATCCAAAAAATGAGAAATTTGAAGCCATTCACGCAAACACCTATTCAGATAATATTTGTTATATTTTCAATATTTTGAAAGGCACACAAGTGTCAAAGGTCTTATTTCATTCTTTAATGTGTAAGTAGTATTTATATAAACAAAAGAGAACAATTTAACAATCGCTGAAAGTTCAAAATGAAAAAGAACTTAAGATATTACCTTTTTGATAATTACGAGTGACAGATTTCAAATTGTTACAGTCTATTTCCAATGAGGAGCACATATTTTTCTCAACGCTTAATGCATTTTCCAATATTACATTTACTATTTGTCATGATTTTTGAATGTCTCCGTTTTGCGCTAAAAAGTTATACTCAAAAAACGTACAAGAGGTACCCAAAGTGACACGTCAAAATTGTTATTTTAATTACTGTGATTGTTTATAAAAATTAAAATAACATTATTAGAATAAAAAAACTTAAATAAGTTACAAGAACTCCTCACATTTGTTATTAAAATGGCCCAAGGGGGTGAAATAACTCAAACGACAATAACGCAAATTTGTGTTATTTCCCAATTGAATGTGAAATAACACAAATTTGCTTTATTTCATTTCACGTTGAGCAATAAGACCCAACTTTTAAACTTAACAATTGAGTAATAAAGCAAAATAGTGCACATTTGTAGTCACCCAGTTACATTTGACAAAAAGTAGTACATGAACAAGTTAAATGGAGGGATTCCTAAGTCTACAATTTTGAAAGTGCGCAGCATCGTGCTCGCGATCGCGTCCCCCGCTCCCCTCCCTTCTTTTCCAATTATGAAATGGTGGCATTATAACCGTTTAGAAAAAAGAATCTATATATTATTGCGCTAACATAAATTTTGTCTCCGTTCGTTTGGCGATTCTACCGAACCGATTTCAAAACCAAGAACACCGTTGGAAAGGCATTTTTCCGTAGATGAGCAGAGTTTTTATGGTTTCACAATTGGTTGAAAATTACGGCCAAACCCGTCGTTTAAACCTTTTCGAATTGTGTATAGATGTTGCTGCAACATGTTCAATTTGCCATGTTTCGCCTGTTGTTTCACTTCGTATTAGAAATGAAGATTTAAAAAGAAATGATAAACAACGATGAAGGTAAAAATGTGAAGGCGAAATTGACGATAAAGACGAAAATTAAAACAGTGAGAAATACAAACCATAGGTACATATGTGTACAGACATATCGTCGATGTTTTTGCAAAACCGCCTATCTTACGGCACTCAAACTTTACAGGAGAGCAAAAAAACGGGTTTTCTTTGAAGGTATTGCCTTCATAGGCGTTATTTTCTCTAGCTATTTTTTAAAAATCTTTTGTCTTACTAACGATTTTACGATTTTTATGCATAAATCTCGATGCCTGAAGTTCGGAGTTACCAAATCTCCTTTTTGCCACAATGGCGATTTAAGCGGTTTTGCAACTGGTCGATGGGCGGTTTTGCAAAAACATCGACGAAATGTATATGTATGTACGAATTTTAAAGTTATCGAAATTTTTATGGAGTTATCATAATGTATCGAGCTATAGGTATGTATTTGTGTATTTATCGAAATTGGTTTATCGATATATCCCTATTTTTCGAATTTTATGGGAATACAAGAGTGTGTCGAATTAGCGAAGTTTTTCGATAGATATCTAAATTTATGAAGCTATCAAAATCGATAGTTATCGAAATTGCACGAGTTATCGAATTTTAAGTTATTGGAGTTAAGTGTTTTTGAAGCTCATCAAGTTATCGATAGTTTTCGAATTATATGTACCGAGTTATCATCAAGGCTTTGAAATTTGTAAAGTATCGAGATTTCGATATATCGAAATATATCGAGTTAACGAAGCTTATAGGCATATAGGGAGGTTTATCGAAAGATGTCGAATGTCTATGGCAGGTATCCTTTTACAATATGTTTGTTTGTATGTATTATTAGTTATTGATGTTTCAAGCTGTTCAATTGGAGTTGTTGTTGGTCTGTAAACAGTTCGATGTTTTCGCATTTTGTTTTGTTTCGTATGTTATTATTTTTTTGTTGGAGTGCATTAACACGTGCTTATTTGTAATTTGAAAGTCTGCTTATAGCTGGTGAGGTTAAGTTTTTAAGTGAGCAAATATAGTGCGCGAACTTTGTCTAACAAAAAATAATTGTTGAAAAAATAAGCGAAAATGCGTCGTAAGCGTACCACCCTTACTGGTTTAGTTAAAAAACAAAATAAAACAAATCGTAAAAGAATTTCGCGAAATGCGATAAGAAATATATTAAATGACGAAACTGACGGATTAAATGATACATATAAGTGTGCTCTGAACTTATTTCCGCGTCGATTTGATTCTTTCTGTTGTGGTTCGCTGACAGTTGCCATTATTGTGGTGCTAAACACTTCACGGCAGAAATTACATCCCGGGATAAACAATCGTTTACGCTATGTTGCCACAAAGGCAAAGTCAATTTACCACCACTAACACAAAACATTTTTTTTAAGAAACTTTTTGATGGACTCTTCTCTTTAAATACTTCTACCAAAAACCGTTCAAAAAACTATTTTGAAAATATTCGGTCGTATAATTCTTCTTTGGCCATGGTGAGTTCAGAGGCTAAGTTGGACGACACTATTTTACGTGGAGTGTACCATTTCAAAATTCATGACGTGTTCTATCACCGAGCTGGCTCAATTTTACCTGGCGTTGGACAAGCGCCGCTATATGCTCCGCAAAGAATGCGTCAAGAATCCAACGTTGGATGTGACGCTGATTTGATGCGTGAGTTATCTTTTGAATTAGAGCGCGTTAATAAATTTGTTCGCTCATTTAAATCGATGGCGGAATAATGCCGCCAGCCTGAACATGTTGCTGCTAATGTTTTCATGATGATAAATGTAAATAGAAACACTGATTTGCGTCGTTACAATGATGTCGTTCACACTGATGTTACTGCAACATTCAAAAATGATAACGGAGACCCACCTTTTGAAAGAAACATGGTTGTGTTTTCTAAAAATAATCAGCCCTTCGGCGCATATCAGTTTTGGATTCGTCATTAGATCCATTAGCCTACCCGTTATAATTTCCAAATGGTGATACTGGTTGGCATGTAAATATCTCTCACAACATTGCTTATACTTCTTCCTCGGCACTTCCACGGAATAAAGTCACACTACTTCAGTATACTTCTTATCGACTCGCGATTCGTGACGATTTCAGCCTTTTGCATTGTTCGCAAAAATTATACCTTCAATGGATCGTCGATATGTATGTTAGAATTGAAGGGACCAGGTTGCACTTTATTCGGCAAAATCAAGCAAACCTTCGCACTGAAGTTTACAATAATTTGACAGATTTTTTGCATCAACATTCAAATCATACTGATGAGAATAATACAGTAGGCCGTAGAGTAATTTTGCCGTCATCCTTTATTGGTTCTCCTCGAAATATGTTTCAAAATTATTTGGACGCAATGTGTATTGTACAACATTTTGGCAAGCCGTCATTATTCATCACGATGACTTGCAATCCGCGGTGGCCAGAAATCATTGACGCTCTTAATGGATGTGCCGCCAATTTTAGACCTGAAATAGTTGTGCGTGTTTTCAAATGCAAACTTAAAGAGCTCATCGATTCAATTTTTAAAAAACAAATCTTTGGGAAAGTTGAAGCAATCATTTATACCATTGAATTCCAAAAGCGTGGACTTCCACACGCTCATGTTTTGTTAACGCTGGAATTCAGCGACAGAATTGATGGTATTGCTGATATCGACAAATTTGTTTGTGCAGAAATTCCGGGCATACAAACTCATCCAAAACTTCATAGCTTAGTTAAAGGCCATATGATGCACGGACCATGTGGGGAACTTAATCCAAATTCGATATGCATGAGAGATGGAAAGTGTGGAAAAAACTTTCCAAAAGATTTCAGTAATTGTACACATAACAGTATAAATGGCTATCCCGTATATAGAAGACGGGACAACGGCATATTTATTGATGTGCGTGGGCATTCCCTCAACAACCAATATGTTGTTCCATACAATCCCTCTCTCCTTGCAAAATTTGATTGTCACATTAATGTTGAAGTATGTACAACAGTTAAGAGCGTTAAGTACATCTACAAATATGTGTACAAAGGTTATGATTGCGCGTCGTTGCAGTTTGGAGTACAAAGTAGGCAAACAAATGGCGAATTTCAAATAGATGAGATTGAAAATTTCTTAAATGGGCGTTTCGTTGGTTCGACGGAGGCTGCTTGGTGTATATACGAAGATTTCCATTTGCCTAACCATGAAAATATTTACTTTAGGGAGGGAAATGAGAGAGAAGCGGTTTCAAATCCCCCAAGGACTAAATTATTGGCATTTTTTGAGTTAAATAATTACGATTCTGGGGCAAATGGATTTTTGTATAGCGAAACACCACTGCATTATGTATGGAATAGCAAAGAAAAGAAATGGATCAAAAGGCAACGTGGACAAGATAAAATTATTTCAAGACTATACGTTGTGTCACCAAAAAATATACAATTGTTCCATTTACGGTTGCTCTTACTGCATGTTCGTGGCCCAAGGTCTTTTATTGATTTATTAATGTATGAGGGAGTTTTGTATTCAACATTTGTCGACGCATGCCAGGCACGAGGTTTAGCAACTAATGATAATGAATGGCGCGAATGTATGATGGAAGCTAGAGAAACCGAGTCCCCTCGAAAAATATAGTTATTTGGATTCATCTGTGGCTTAAATAATCCTTCAAATGCCTTAGATCTGTGGAATGAATTTAAGACTTGCATGAGTGAAGATTTCCTAACGGTTCACAATGAATATGAATCATATAATCGAGCTCTGATAGAAATAAGTGACATTCTTCAAACACACAACCTTTCGTGTCAAGATCTTGGTCTACCAACTCCACTTCCTTTGCTGGAATACGTAAATTTTGATCATTTCAATCAACATGAAGAGGGTGCTCTTTTTGATGAAATATATAAGAGCGCGAATGACGAACAACGCTATATTATAGACAAAGTTTTGCGAGAAGTTTTACATCGTGATACTGGCAGCAACGTATTTTGTCTAACAGCACATGCAGGCTGCGGAAAAACGTTTGTTCAAACAGCAATCATACATAAATTAAATTCTTTGAACCTTAAATCTATAGCTACTGCATTTAGCGGCATAGCTTCCACTCTTTTGATAGGCGGTCGAACTTTGCATAACGTTTTCAAGTTGCCAATTCCAATTTTGGAGAATTCAGTGTCAAGCATTACTCCTAACAGTGTTGAAGGAGAGTATATTAATACGGCTTCGCTGATATTATTAGACGAAATTTCAATGTGCCCTATTCTTGCTCTTAAGGTTATTGACAGACTTTTACGTGATTTAAGTGCAACGGGTGATAAAGAAATTATATTTGGAAGGAAGACAATTTTAATGTCTGGTGATTTCCGTCAAATTTTGCCGGTAGTGCCCCATGGTTCCCGTGTCACCCTAATTGAAAATTGTGTTAAATCTTGGTGGGAATTTTCCTCTTTCCATCATTTGACTTTGGCTCTAATATGAGAGCCCTTCCACATGAAATTGATTTTGTAGAGTTTCTTAAATTACTTGGTGACGGAAAAATGCCAATTTTCCGTGAGTTTGGTGAGGACGCTATTGAAATTCCAAATAATTTGCTTTCTGACACAACTAATATTATTGAAGAAATCTTTGGGAATATTGAGGAAAACATTCTTTCTGACGACATTTTGCATTCTGTTATACTGGCCCCAAAAAATGATGATTGCTCTTTTATCAATGCAGAAATTTTGGAACGTATGGCAGGACAAGAAGAGTCATACTTAAGTGTAGATAAAACTATTTCTGATGATGTTCGGGAGCATAATAATTACCCTATTGAGTTTCTAAACTCACTAAATGTGGATTACCTCCACATAAACTGGTACTAAAAAAAACTGTATTGTATTACTTATACGCAATCTAAACACAAAGAACGCTTTAGTGAATGGTACTCGAATGCGTGTGAAGCAAATGCATAAAACCTCTTTAGACTGTGAGGTTTTAACTGGAATTTCATGCGGCATGCGAATATTAATCCCTCGCATACATTTGTCCTATTCTGGCACTCTTTTGCCATTTTCGTTCCAGCGTACACAATTTAAAGTAATTCCCGCGCTTTGTATGACTATTAATAAATCTCAGGGGCAAACATTTCAAAAGGTTGGTATTTTATTACGAACACCTATGTTTTCTCATGCCCACGTGTTTTCTCATGCCATGTTGCCCACTAAATTTTAGCGGTAATAAAATATTTAAAGTAAATCAAAAAGATATAAAAAATTGTAATCAAGTTTTACTTAGTTCCAAAACAGGAGATTTTCCGGTAAGTAATTTTGTACCTTATAAGTAAATCGACGTGCTACGTTTGAAAACATCCCCAGGGCACTAAAAAAAAAGTAGAAAACTGTCGAATTTCGACAGTAACTGGCACTCTAGTCTATATATTAATACGCTAACATGAATTTTGTGAAAACAGCTTCTCATAAAAACACAATCGCCGTTCGGAGTCGGCGTAAAACATCAAGGCGCACGCCACAAATCGGAGGAAAAGCTCGCCAAACACTAACATATGTGTAAGCGCCAATCTATTATTATTATTATTATTAAAGTCAATGGAGCACAAATAGAGTATTAGAAGGACATATTTGCATGTTTTACTCATTTTATTGAGATTTCTCTTTTTGGATTTATAGCAACAAGTAATTTTTAGATTTTTGGGAGTTCTTTTAAATTAGGTTATGATTATAAAAAAATTAACCACTCTATTATAAGAGAGCTCTTACCATGCAAAAGTCATAGAAGTCAAAAAAAAGAAGACACAAGTGAAGATAAAGACGAAAATGGAGACAATGAACAGGCAAAAAAGAAGATCAAGGTAAATTTAAACACTTTAAGGTAAAGGTGAAGAGGAATATGCAGAAATAAAGATAAATATGAAGAAAAGGATGAAGATGTAGATCGATATTGTTATCGACATAAAACTCGATATTTTTATCTATATAATAATCGATTTTGCTATCGATAAAATAATTGATTAAATAACCGCTATTGTAATCGATGTAATAATCAATTTAATAATCGTTACTGTTATCGATACAATAATGGATATTGTTATCGGTATAATAGTCGATTAAATAATTGATTTTGTTATCGATTTAGTCATTTATATTGTTAACGATATGTACAATAATCGATACTGATGATTGTTATATTTATCGATGAATTAATCGATTTTACAATCGTTGTATTTTTCTGTATGTTTATGGATATTGTTATCGGTATTTTTATCGACACAGTTATCAACAGGGTTATCGATATACTAATCGGAACATGGAATGCGATCACATTACATGACATCACATCACATTATATCACATGATATGATGAGACATCACATTATATTGCATCACATAATATGATATCACATCACACGATATCACGTGACATGACATCACACGAAATGACATCGTATGACATGACGTGGTATCACATGATATGACATCACAGGATATGGCAGCACATGACATGACATCCTATCATATGACGTAAAATCACGTCACATCTTATCACGTCATCACACCTCATCTCATCTACGTGAATAGATAAAGAAAAGGATAAAAGTAAAGATATGAAAGATAAAAACAAAGATGAAGACCAAGGTAAATTTACCGATTTCAAAACCAAGAACACCGTTGGAAAGGTATTTTTCTGTAGATGCGGAGAGTTTAGAAATTGGTTGAAAATCGTTGTTTAAAAATTTCCATATTTGTGTATGGTTGTTTTTGCAACCTGTTCAATTTAAGCTGTTTCGCATTTTGTTTTACTTCGTATTTGAAATTAAACTTTGAAATAGAGATAAATATGAAGATGAGGAAACAAGTGATAACGATGAAGACAAAAAAAGAAGGCAAAAGTGAAGATAATGACGAAAATGGAGATAAAGGCGAAAATGGAAACAATGAGAAATACATAAGAATTAGGGTAACTGAATTGAAATTTTCCATAAAAGTTACCGAAATTTATCGAATCATCGAAGTTTATAATTATCGAAATTTATCCATGCCTATTAAGTTATCACAACGTATCGAATTATTCAAATTGATCAATGTTTATTGAGTTGTCGAAATTTATAGAGACAGAAACTTAGTTGTCGAAATTTACGGGGAGTTATCGAGCTATAAAAACATGTGGGATTATCGAAATTTGTTAAGTTAAAGAGATTTATCAAGTTATCGATATTTATTGAATTATCATTATTTATAGACTTAACGAAATTTATCGAGTTGTAGTAATGCATGGAGTTCTTTCAACTTACAGAGTTATCGATAGTTATTGATCTACTGAAATTGGTTGATTCATCGAATCGAAGTTTATGGAATTTTCAAAATATATCCATTAATCGAAATTTCAAGATTATATAAGCTTATCGAATTTTATCGTGTTAACTGAGTGTAATGAGTTATCAAAATTTTTCGATAGCTTTCGAAAAATGTGGAGCTGTCATAAGTAAACATTTTTAAAGGTATCCAAAGAACTTACATTTTTGAGTTATCGAAATTTATCGAGCCCTCGAATTTCACAGTTATTGAAATTGGTCGAGTTAACGAATTTTGTTGAGTTATCGGATTTTAGTGTTTTTGAAATTCATCGAACTATCGATATGTATCAAATCATTAATATTTATCGATAAAGTGGAACGTATCGGGTCAAATCTAAAGGCCCGTCCACATAAAACTTTGGCGTTGCGTTGGCGTTGGCGTCGCTTCAACAGCTGACTATGAATACATGAATCCAAATGCAGCCGTTCACATTGCCAAAATTCGGCAACGCTCACGCCAACACAAAGCAAAAAGATGGCCAACTCACATCTTTTCGCGTGCGTTGCTCGTTAGCTGTTGCAAATAAATAAAATTGTGTGAAATATTTTCCCTTTTTAATCAAGTGCGGGCAAAAAATATCGTTTTTAATGCAATTATTGATGTGAAATATTAATTTATCTGTCGTTAGTTTGTTAATTTAGTGGCCCAAGCATTCGCTGCCAAGCGTTCATTGTAGCAAGCATACTTTTAACGTGCGTTCTGTCAAACCAACGCCAACGCCAAAGCCAACGCGAAAGTTCTATGTGGACCGGCCTTAAGTCCTGCTGAAAGCAGAAACAAAGCAGTTAGAAGCCCTCTCCAAGGCTCCTAAAAACTAGAAAAACTGTCGAATTTCGACAGTAACTGGCACTCTAGTAATAATAAAATGACACTAGTTCACTTCTAAAACTGTCAAAGTAATGGGGATTATTGCGAATGGCGTTATTGCATGCACCCCACCCATGGTGGAACTATACCAGGTGAAGTAATATTAGACAGAGAAGAAAGATTTTGACACATAAGGCAATATGGCCGAATGTCAGAAAATAAAGCGAGAAAGCTGTTTTATTACTTCAAATGTTTATTACGCCATTCATCCCACCTGCTGTATGCTCAAATTTAGAAGTCTGAGAGTATGAATGAAAGAATGAAGTCTGAGAGAATGTCAGAAAATAAAGCGAGAAAACTGTTTTATTACCTCACCATTTTATTGCGCCATGGTTCCTTTCAAACATTTTAAGGTTTTCCAACAATATTTTCAACATATTAAAAAGTATGCAGACAAAATTTATACAAAAGCGCTATGTACAATATGCCGAGAAGTTATTAAAGACGACACCTTTCCTATATTTTTGTAGAGTTTTCATAAGTAAAAATATTTGTTTACTTGTTATTTGGAATAAACAAATTTCTTTTTCCTTCTGTCAGTAAACTGTTACAAATAGTATAAATAAGCCGGCCGCTGTGGTGTAGTGGTAAGCAGTGCGCGCTTCCACTCCCGCCTGGGTTGAAGCGCTGGTCAAAGCAACATCGCAAACAATTTTTGAAAAAAGGTTTTTTTCTTAAGAGCGGTCGCCCACGCCACAGATCGGAGGAGAAGCTCGGCCAAACACTAACATATGTGTAAGCGCCAATCTATTATTATTAGTATAAATAAGCAATGGGGTATAAGGTAAAATTTGTTTTATTTCCAATCTTAGTATTTCCCATTTAAAAGTGAAATAAAGCAAATTTTGTATTATTGCCATTTGTTTTATTTAACCCCCCCTTCCCCTTTTTTTCACCAGTTAAGAACCAATTTATGTAGAAAGTTAAGTTTCCTACAGGCCCCATATCCATTGTTCTTCAGCTGATATGTTGCATATGTGCATATATATTTCTGCACATACATATGTACATATTTATGGAGATTAGTATGTAGTAAGCAATGGCACCATTTGCTCTAAACGGTTAGTTAAAAGATTTGCGGCTAGTCTATTAAATATATTGGGTATTCTCTTTGATCTGTTGTTTTGTTGCTTGGTAAATATATGTACCTACAAACTTGGATTCCCACTCATTGCACAAATATGCACAAATATATATAACTATGTATGCATATGTATGTACATACATATGTACATATGTATATACTGTGCAATTGGTTGGGGGCGTGGTGCTTTGCATGCCAAGCTACCATTTACTATACTAGTTATACACGTAGTAGTATGTTCATTGTAGTTATCTTATAACCATGGCTGGCAAAGTATGCATAAAAAATTTATTTTTCACGCTTTAAAAAGCTCGACAAATAAACAATATATGCTCTTAAACGTGATACAAATATTTAAAGGTAGTTTCACTTCTTCTTATCCGCCATTGCTCTCATTTGACGTAAACTGGTGCTGGTGACATTTTCTTTGAAATTGAAGCTACCATATTCTTTGAAGAACTTAAAAAAGTATTTTTTACTTCAAAATAATATTTAAACAATTATTTTAAAATATATTTTGAGAATCATTTTATAGCGAGCTTTTAGTAATTTATTTCTAAAATTAAATATAAAACGGAAGGCAACTAAAATACAGGTATTATATTGTGAAATGCACATAGAGAATCTATATGTTTATGAAATTATTTTCATCATTATTTATTACGATTATATTTCGGGATGGCCACATGCATGGTAACTTCACAAAGGTGCTGTTTATTTGTTCCAACCACTTTTCGGCAGAAAATGTTCAGCCTCGGGTAGGGATGAAACGATACCATGCAGGTATCGATACCTTTAATTGAAAATAGTATCGTAAGAAAGTATCGATACACGAAAAATATCGGATCCAAAGTGTCGATACCTACTCGTATCGGTACTTTTGGCTATGAAGGTATTCCGTATGAGCTGGATTAAATTAAATTTTTTTAAGTAATAAATTAATCAACCTCGGCGAATTCTAAACTCCGAATAATAAAAGTTTATAAGTTGACAAAATTCCATGTGCATATCTCTTATAGTAAAAATTAGCGGATTTTATATGGTGAGCTCTTAGAAAGCTTAAATTTCGATACGAAATCTCGTGGCTGGGCTAGGTTGAAAATTTAGTTTTTCCTTTGTCATCCACGCTTTGCACCCTACTCTTTTCTCCTTTGCTTCTTTTTTATTAAATAATAGAGCTAGTCTCCACCACCTTTAATATTGTCCGATAATGTTTTCAGCGCGAAGAATAATATGGTGTATTCACAACGGTGTCGTAAGTGTCTTATTGTTGTATGTGGTAAACGTTAAACTCCTGAAAAATATATTAAGGGGGTTTGCAAAGTTCCATTAAAGTCAAATCACGAATTTTCGCAGCGTTAAAAAATAGATGACTGTAGTTTTAAGTTATCTAAACATCTATTTAAGCTTTTAAAGTTTGCGGCATACAACAATACGCCACTTTTAAATATTTTGAGTGGATTTTTTGGTATTTTGCCACCACGAAAATGCATTCCGTGGTGCAAGAAACTCTGAAGAATATCTGTTAAAAAAGTTCATTTCATACTGGTTTCAGGCAAAAATTTAAGTCTTCAATATTTGAAGGTCACTGGCGTTTGAAAAGCCATAAAGCACTGGGCGATTTATATTAGTGGAGGAAAAAATTCCGAAAGAAAATTCACCTTGGTATCGGGTTTCGATACGAGTATTTTTTTTCGGTACCTACTCAGTACTTTGTTCAAAAGTATCGATGCCAAAATTACTTGGTAGATGTCGAGCGAAAGGTATCGAGTACGTGCTTGTATTTACTCGTATCGTTTCATCCCTAGCCTCGGGACGGATGTGCCCAATCGAAGCGAAACGCGGCACCAGCAGCAGTAAAGCGAGTAGTTTATCTGTCTATAAACAATAATAAGGAGCTCTAAGAATTTTTTACCTCCCTCTTCATGACTACATCATGCGTTATCACTAGAGCTCGGACTCTCATGCAAATGCATGTTTTTATTGGGCATCTTCAAGTTTTCTTTACGAATCATGAAATTTCCTTTAAAATGGCATTCAATTGTTAGTGCATATTTTTGCATATTTTCCAGTAAACGCATAATTTTGCATATAATGCAAAGAATATCTATTTCTGCATATTTATTGCTGCGCATAATTTAGTATATTTTACAGTAAACGCATATAGTCTTGCATATTTCTGATTTTTTTTTTATTTACAACTATTTAAATTTGGTGCGAAATCTCTTGACAAAAAAAATTGCCTAATGGCTGCTTTCCAAAACGTCAAAATACAAAGCATCAGTCTCTTTTATTTCTAAACCTCAGCAGCTTGGAATGCCAAATGTACGCAACCACGGTTAGATGCTAGTTTTCACCTAGGTTGCGCAAGTTAGACTTTTTCTTCTAGTGCGGTTCGGTAATAAAAGAGACTGATGCTTTGTATTTTGACGTTTTGGAATGCACCCAATTTGTTTCCAAAATATTCATCTGAATATCTTCTCGGATAACCAAGCGGCCATTAACCCACTCTCTTATAGCTCTATTAGATCTCAACTAGTGGAGGACTGTAGGAGAGAGCTGGCTTATACATATCTCTAATCAATACGAAATGACCTTAATATGTTTCCTGGGACATAGAGACATTTAAGGAAACGAGGCAGTGGACGAACTGGCAAGGTGCGGCTCCGCACTGAATGTGTCGCACATAAAAATTACCGAAATTTAACACTCGAAGGCCAAGAAGAGATGGAACCGTGGGGTACATGCCGAATGGATTGGACACTTCCTGTGCGAGTGTCCAGCCCTCGCAAGGATGAGTCTTAAGACACTCGGCAAGCCAAAATGGCAAACTTTCTAATTGCTTGTCACCAAGGCGACAATCCACTTAAACCAAGCGACCATTAAACCACTATTAAACTGTTAATGTTTCTATTTCCACAAGACTGTGACTGTCTACTAAATTATAAACTAATTTTATGCATAAATATGTATTGTATTTTCAAGTTAATTGTTTTCGTGTTGGTTGATTTTTCCGACAGGGTGGTAAGATGATTTATTTTGGAACGAATTTCCTAACAAAAAAAGGATACAAAAACGAACTGAGCGCAATATATGCCATACAAGAGAGATCTGGTAGAGAAAATCCGAAGGGGGCACAAAAACAGAAAGCCAAACCAAGAAAAAAACAATGACACAAATTGGGCGGTATTAACCTATACTGGAAAGTCAACGTACAAACTAGCAAAGCTGTTCCAGAAACACAACTTTCGCACATCATTCAGAACAAATAACAACGTAGGACGGATACTACGAAACACCACAAATCAAGAAGACCCATTGGATAAACAAGGAGTGTATAAATTAACTTGCAAATTCCAGCATAGTTATATAGGTCAAACAGGACGTAAAATAAAAACAAGAACATATAAGGGACTATAACAAAAAGTCACAGAAACCGAGTGCAATACCAGAGTCAAATTTTGCTAACCACATGTTTAACAACAAATGTTCACCAACGCAAATAAGAAAGTCAGCGAAACTACTGCATGAACAACATAAAGGCCAACGGCTAAACGTACTAGAAAATATGGAAATATACAAAGCAAAAACCTTCGACGGCAAAATAATAAACGAACAAACAAATACCGCATCGGCTGTTATATTCGAACCCTTAAAATTAATTTACGAGAAAAAGAAAAATAACAACAAAACAACAGGCACCACAAAGTACCTCCATGACAAAAATCACCGACTTTTACCTACCTACAGGCAAAAACTATCCACAGACAACATAACGGATGTTAATATCGAGACAGCGAAGATTAACCTATTACCTACTTCTGACATAAAAAAGGACACCATGGCATTTCTAATAATTAATAATCGACGAAAATCACATTAACTATGATAAATGAACATAAATTAAGGACAAAAACTCGAACCAGGCAGAACGAAAAATGACACTGAAGATGGCACAATGCTGAAACCGGTTTGTCTGCAAACCAAACTTGACAAGGGATGACGGAAATTCGTTCCAAAATAAATTAATTGTTTTCGTTATTTTCTTGTTAAAATACTTTTGTTATTTGTTTTTGTGCCGGCAATAATATATTGGAAAGATATTTTAATTGCATATTTCATTTGTTTATAGCGCATATTTTTGAATTTTGAATGCATATTATATATGCATATTTTCGATTTTTTAGTGCATGAGATTCCGAGCCCTAATTATCCCAAATAATTGTATGCTTCCATGATGCTTTCCTTAACGATAAGCTACTTTTTAACCATTCCCTTGTTCATATTTCCACTAAAGGTGATCCAAATTAAGCAACATCTAGGCAATATAACATGTAATATATCATGTGGCACTGCAGATATGCCAAATTTGTTTCCGGCAAGATAATTTAAGGTGTTTCAAATCAATACAGACTTATTAACAGCTCTGCCAATACGATAAAATAAGTAAATTTACCTTACGTGTTACTAATTTATGCATAAAAAAAATCCTTAAAAAAGTAATTAAAGTTTCCAAAACAAGAATTTGTTGAGGTGGCAGGGCTACTTGAGCATTTTACGGAAAGTATAAACGTCATAAGCACAGTTTATTTAAGTAAAAGAAATTTATTGTGAAACTACCTTCTTTTTTTGTGTCATATTCTTAAATATGCTTATCAATGAAGTTTTGTTTCAATCTTTCAATGTTGTTATTCAGAGGACAACTCGATAAAACCCGTAATTCCGAGTGTCATCCGTACCGTGCTTATGGGATGAATGGCACTACGTTAGTGTGTCTTATAACGGTGGCCTCCAGATACCTGGCGACCTCTGGTTGTAAGAAGCCCCGCTCGGGATAGTGGGGGCTATGTCCCAGCGGTACTACTATCCCCCATACTCGTGGGAACACTATGGAAAACGTAAAGCAAAAAACAATAATAAAAAAAACAGATGGAGCTGAACAGCTCGCAGACGAGGCCGGGCATGGCCTTTCGGCAGCCGCCGAAACGGGGACTGTCCCGACAGAACTACCGGGGGCGCATAGTCCCCAGTATGACGTTGAGATGGTTGACACCAGCGCTAGACGGGATGCGAGTCCCGTCAAAACGCTTTCTGATATCTCGCCGGAGGATGAGCAGAAGCTGCTTGCCTCTCCGACAGGTAATGATACTCTCGTCCAAACTCGAGAGCGAGATCGGCTTAGTGGAGCCTTTTGCATTATTGGAAGGCCTTGTTTCAGACAAATTTGCCCCACGCATAATAGTTCGAAGAATAAACTTATACCAATTAATAAGTCAATCTTCTGTGGGCGAAAAAATGAAGGATCCGCTAACGGGATATTTGCCGGAATATTCCACTTAACGTTCGACAAATTTGTTTCAGGCTGCAATGTTGTGATGGTTGGCACAATGACAGCCGAAAGCGATGTGGAATAGGACCCATCAGAGGCCTGCATGTACAAAATAACGTTTTCCTTTGATAAAATATCAGATGCTCCTATTCCCGAAATTATTGTTGTGGATTTAGATTTGCTAAGTTGCAAGCGATTGTTTGTAGTGCCCGAAGATGACTGCCAATTTTATCGCTGAGCTCTCGTAAGCCATTTGCGGAACCTTCTGCAACACCCTTCAAATTAAAAATCTCTTTAATATGTGCATTAAATTGAGCTCTTTTAATATCGAAACGTCTTTTTAGTAATGTTACCGCCTTTTCATAATTTTCCGCGTTGATTTCCAAAGACCGAATAGCATCTAAAGCGATTCCACTTACGCATGACCTTAGGTGTTGAAACTTCTCGACGCTTGACAAGTTCGTCTCCTTATCCACAACTGCACTGAACATTGCCCAGAAGTCTGGCCATTCCGTAATTACTCCACTGGATCGGGGTNANTGNAANG
>NW_016157099.1:762200-764210 GCF_001687245.7 Rhagoletis zephyria
GGCAAACGAGATCTTGGGACCACCGTGATGGAGGGCACTGCGGAATGTTCTTCCATCGTCGACTGCCGACGAGTTGAGGATTGAGCGAACGTGGAAGAACGTGATCCAAGGCCTTTCGTAAGTGCAGCTTTGACAAATATAAATGAGTCGAGGAATTCCATACGCGTTTCACTTTCAATTTCGGCGTTGTCTTCCTTCTCCAGCTGCGACTGTTCCTCTTCAAATTGCACCTGCATTCTTTCCAACCGCTCCAGTTTTACAATTATACTGGATTCATCTGCGCCAAGTAGGCTGTGTTCCTCGATTTCAGCTCTAAAGTTGTTAACTTGCCTTTTGAACCACAAACTTTTTCGCTTAAGAAATGTGATATTTGGGTTCTCCGATTGTTCTCGAATAGCCTCACGTCTTTTATTTGCTCGAGTCATTATGCTTGTGTAAAATTGAACAAAAGCAAAGGTAAGCCAGAAAGAAAAAACGGTAACCGATCAGGCGATCCAACTGGTGATGTTAATAACGGAGCTAATCCAACAACTACTGCTTCAGAGATACACGTAGGTATCACGTCGGGGTCACCAATGTTCGGGGGAGACAAGCGTTTTTGTCTACCTCTTTGCCTTTCTACACAAAGAAAAACAATGTGCCTCTCAAAACTGGTTGACAACAAGCGAACGAATTGCTTTATTGCATTAACATGTGTGCTATTTATACAAGCTAGTGTGACAGAATGTAAAGAGCATATTCCAATAGATAACAATGAGCGCGAGTTAATATAACATATATCGTATAATTACAAATGATCATTACGCTCGTCGCTTTAAGCTGGGGACAGACTTAGTTAAGTATGGCATCTAAATCTCGTAGCTATGATCTGGACACCCAATCATAAATCAATGGGTGTTATCAATGTTAAGAACACGAAACATCAGTTTGGAATTAGGAGGCACGATAGAATCGATAACAGCCACAAGAGGATGCTCTCAGGGGGGTGTACTCTCTCCTCTTTTGTGGACCATGGTCGTAGACGAACTTCTTTTCACACTGAACAGCCAAGGCTTTAATACGCAAGGCTACGCAGATGATCTGGTAATCTGCATAACAGGGCTTCATGACGAAACTATCACCAACCGCATGCAACAAGCCCTACGCATCACACACAAATGGTGTGAGGATAAAGGCCTAACCATCAATCCTACAAAGACTATTATTGTTCCATTCACTCGAAGGAGGAAACTATCTACTACTAAATTCACTTTGAGCGGCACAGAAATAGAATTTTCCAGTGAAGCTAAATATCTGGGAGTAACTCTTGATAAAACACTTAACTGGAATGCACATTTGGACACTGTTATCAACAAGGCGATGAAGGCCTTCTTTACCTGTTCACGACTTTTTGGTAAAACATGGGGCCTTACCCCCAAAATGACCTACTGGTCATTCAACACTGTCGTTAAGCCAATAGTAACCTATGCTTCCTTAGCATGGTGGACTAAGGCTACACAAAGAGGTGCAAGCTCTAAGCTAAGTAAATTGCACAGAATAGTTTGCATTGGCATAACAGGAGCTATGAAGACCTGCCCGGCCGATGCACTCAGCGCCCTGGTTGGAATACCTCCCTTTCCTATTTTAATAGAAAGGGAGGCTACCACAGCGGCACTGAGAATCCTGAACACCTCCGACCTGAAAATCGGAGATATGACGGGTCACATGAAGGTCCTAATGAACTTCGCTAATGACCCCATACTACAAATGCGCGATGCAATGGTTCCAAAACTAGAAATCTCTAGGAAATTTGAGGTACACATTGCAGATCGAGCTCTCTGGAATACAGGGAACCCATACACCAAACCTAATGGGGAGGTTTGGTATACTGATGGATCTAAGCTTGAAAATGGTAGAACGGGGGCTGGCATTTTTGGGCCGAACTTTAAAAAAATGATACCAGTGGGTAGCTACCCCACCATCTTTCAGGCGGAGATTCATGCAATAGAAATTTGTGGCAGAGAATGTCTT
>NW_016157099.1:764235-775092 GCF_001687245.7 Rhagoletis zephyria
AGAAGGGGAACGTCATCGAAATATATCTGCATTATGTCGGACAGTCAGGCAGCCCTACTGGCCCTGAAGTCCCACAAAATAAGTTCTCAGCTAGTACATGATTGCCGCAATGTCCTAAATGCTCTTGGTGACAAGAATACAGTCTTATTAGGATGGGTACCAGGGCATAAGGGACATGATGGCAATGAGGAGGCTGACTGCCTAGCGAAACAGGGAGTTGCCGCAGTATTTTATGGTCCGGAACCCTTTTGTGGGCTCACCAAAGCACATATAAAGGGGACCATAAATAACTGGGTAGACAAAATGTTCAACAGGCATTGGATGGAATGTCCAGGGCAAAGACAAGCCAAACGATTTATCTGTCCTTCAAACGAAGTTTCAAAGAAACTAATCAATTTAGGCAGAGAGGACCTCAAAACTCTCACTGGGTACTACACGGGACACTGTTCTCTTCGTTACCACCTCAGTAAAATCAATCTTTCAGAAACAAGCGTCTGTCGCTTCTGTGAGCTGGACGAAGAAACGCCAGAACACATTCTCTGTGAA
The DNA here is from genome assembly GCF_001687245.7 of Rhagoletis zephyria. Lineage (NCBI taxonomy): Eukaryota > Metazoa > Arthropoda > Insecta > Diptera > Tephritidae > Rhagoletis > Rhagoletis zephyria. The sequence continues at coordinate 764,782 of NW_016157099.1, forward strand.
TGTGATGCTCTCGCTAGGCGCAGACTAGCCCACTTTGGTGGTGCTACCCTTAATCCATTTGAAATTTGGAACAAAACGCCCTTGGAGGTGCTATGCTACATTAAGAGCCTTCCCATATAGGCCGGGGGCCACGCACAATAGACCACTTTAGAGGTCGCGGTGCATATGGCCCATAATAATAATAATAATAATATTCAGTGACATCGGAATTACGGTATAAAATTACATACTTTATTAAATTATCAATCAAATGTGACCTTCTCTGGTCATTTAAAATTGATTGAATATGTAATTCGAAAACCTCTCCATATCCATGGATGTAGTTTTACAGAATTTAAACTCCTAGTTGTGGAGCCACTAAATAATATATCTTATATAATAACAATGGTTGCATAGCTAGGATTTTTGGTCAAAACACTTTCTGTATATGGGAAACTCTTTCGACACGGGGACTTTTCATTACATTTTTTTTTTCAACATAGCAGCATAATTGGTTTTTCATAAATGATCTTATGTCAAGCAAATCGAACTACATACATTATAACCCGTGTAATTTTTTTTTTTTTATCGCTACTCTATTTAAACCATATTTTCAAAATTTGTTTCTATTAGCCCGGTCAAGTTGGATTTTCAAGGTTGCAGTAACTCGCAAACAGCTGAAAATTGGTACGAATGTTACGAACGTCATTATAAATGAAATGTGAAAAGCCCTTATCGATCCCAGATCTGTAAAAAATACATAAATTAATTTTTTACTATTTTTTAGCTAAACGTTAAAGTTTATCATAAAAATAGGTTGGTCAAAAGGGGAGATCATGCAATTATCTATAAAACCCGTTATGACACTTTTTTCCTAAGAGTCACCATTTCTGAGTTATAACGACTCGATCGACATCCATTTTGTAATAATTCATTTAAATATAAAAAGCTACACTTTATTTTAAGTTTGGCTAGATGACACCAGGTGCGAAATTTCATTAAGATTGGTTGAGTAGTTAAAGTGTGAAATCGTTACAAACAAACCTTTCGCATTTATATCAGTAAGGATTGTCCAGTATTGACCATTAATATAATTTTTAAAGGTGAGCATTTTTTGCAAATACACAAACTCAAAATATTACACCAGGGCTTATGAATTTTCTTGCCCTTGATTGGATGTGCACAACGGTAACCCAATTTTAAGTAAAAAATTACGCACTGATCACGCGTTTGCTCAAGAAGATTTTTCAGCAATGATAAGTAGCACATTGTCCTTCAACGTAGGATTCTCCTTCTGAAGAATTGAAGGATTTTGTTTTATACCCACAAATGTAAAATAAAGACCGTTCAACGACTACCACAAGAAAATTCACAAATTATAAGCAGGGCGGCTACTCTGTAATGCGATGCGAAAGAGAAATGCGATGCGATAGGCAAAAACATCGTAAGTAATACGCTGTGGCGATTGCCTATCGCATCGCATTTCTCTTTCGCATCGCATTACATCGCAGTAGCCCCCAGCCTTTTTTCTCGCATTTGGTAACTGGCATATTTGTTTAATACCTGTCATTTTATTCCACAGAACCTACAGAATAGAAGTTGTACCTTAATAAAAAAGAGAGTTTTGTTGCGAGTTGCACTAGAAATTTCCTGATTTTCTCAATTTTAGCAAGTAAGCTGGTCATTTAAACCGTTAATTTTGTTTTCAATAGCTATTTATTGATATTTACACATATAAGTATTACTAACGAAGGTATAGAAACTGCTGCTTCGTAGCGGCAACAATATGCCAGTACGCAAAATGTCCCCGTCTCAAAAGATTTCGCCATATATGTATGTCTGTGTTCAACATTTGCAATCGCACTTTCACACTTCACAATCCCTAAATTTTATTTCAGCATCAAAGCTTTAAATTGAAGCTTTATCTTAATAAACGCCAAGTCTGTTCGGATTTCTTCAAGTTCAAGCAGTTTCATATATGTATATAGCTTTTGCAGCATCATCGTGAAGTTGTTGTTTCCGATCAAATGCTTAAGGTCTCATTGCGAGTCGCTCCATTTCTACTCATCTGTCGTTTCGTTTTCCCCGAAAATGTATGATATTGTTGCTGATATTGTAAACTAACAGAACTGAGAGATATGTATATGTAGGTTCCATGGGAAACTGAACCTCAGTGCAAAAATTATTTTCTTTATAAAACTAACAAACGTGTAGATAAGACATTTGTAAAAATCTTGAATCAACAAAAAAATAACAAATTAAAACTTTAAATGCAATTTATTACCTATTTTTACGTTTTGAAATCAAGTTCTAAGTAAACTTTTTGAGTAAGTTTAAAAAAGGTTGTGTTGAAAGTACTGTCAAATAATTTGCGATTCATAATTCAAGTGGTTGGTAAGAAAAATATATAGGAGAACTCACCTGCTTTTAATAAAATTGTGTTAGAACACCTACAATTAATAATTTTTTTGGCTGACAGTGCTACTCTGTTTCTTCTATATAAAAGGCGCAATCCTAACATAAAACGTGAGTGAATTGAACCCCTACTTGGCTTCTTATATTTTTTAATTACTAATCTTTAATATGGACCACTCTAAAAACTCCTTTTCATATAAAAATTCTTATGTGTCCTATCCGTGACAAACGTGTCCCAACCGCGACAGAGGAATTTCGGATTTCTTTATAGTAAAGCCATCATTTTTGGTGTAGTTTTTGCTGTGTTTGTATTCGTGTTTATTTGTTTTATTACAAGACATAAAGCTCACAAAGAGAAGCGAAACAAATTCGCAGAGTTTCCGTAAAACATATCTGCTCTAAAAAGCAGGCTCCTTTTTTTGTCCCACCCGTGACAGAAGAAATAACTCTGATTTTTTCCATATAAAAGTAAGCTGGAATTTTTTCTTATTTTGTATTAACTCATATAATAGTCAATTGTTGAGTACTTTATAATTAAATTTAAACAAGAAAGAAAATTTTTTCTGTACAAGTGTCGCAGGCGTGACGGTGGAATCGCCCATATATAAAATAACCTTTTTACCTCGCTTTTATTAACTTGGGATGTAACTATGTTATATTTATGCGCCTAAAAGATGCAGTGAATTCCATTCCCAAGTTACATACCTGATGCCAGTACGAATGGGAATTGCTTTAAATTTCCATTCTTAAAGTAACCTGATGACAGTAAACTACATATATTTGATTTATTTTAAGCTTTACTTTAGATTTGGTTAGATTTGCCAGCCCTGCTCATCACTACTTTCGCGTTTGTGGCGATATTATTTTGTTTTCATTGCGGTTGTATACAAATATGCGTGCCGACTTTTCGCATACTTAATTACAGAGTTAGGCGTAGATATCACAATCACATATGAATGCGTGTGCACAAATGTACATATCCAACGAATAAGCATACATACATAAGTTTATATTTAGTATTTGTTCAAACTTGTATTATTATTAAAATTGTTTTAATTTTTTTTATAACTTTACGAATAATTACATTTTATTTTTACATATACTATTATCACCCTAGTTATTTGAAACGGACGGTCGACAATTGGTTGGAAAGAGCATACTATTATATTAGGCGGTGTATTCAGAGTATGATCTTGGTTGGCGTATTCTGTTAACGAAGAACTGGTTATTTTGAAACCGAATTCGTGCGTTACTCAGCAACGAAGAGATTAAAACCCTATCCGAAACGCCTCTCCCTAAACTACTAAATATTTCCTCATGTGATTTATTTGAAAGTTTGTTTTTCGATTGCCAGATGGATTACATTTATACAAAAAATTACATTTGTGTGACATATTTGTAGTTATTTTATTCAAAAATTTAATGGCAGCATGATTCTCTCAGGGCTCTTTTTGCACTTAGAAATTTAACTTAGAAATCAAAAATCTATAGTTTTAGAAGTTTCTAAGTGAAGTTGTTTTTTTGGGTAACTACATCAAGTCAAGTCAAGTCTTGTATAACTGAGCTTTTATACTATCTTCAAATTGACGACTTAAACATGCTAAATGGGCTTGAACCAGTTATATGAACAAAACATGTTCATTCAAAAATTAAATCACATGCAATTGTTGTTGGAAAATTTAACCAGTTAAATCATTGAAACCAGTTCAGCGCAGAGTTGTATCAGAAAACTTTCTGCTTTAGCCAATCAGAAAGAGCCAGAAACTTTCACGCGAACGTTCAAAAAAATGTTATTTCCAAAAATATTAAAAACTAAAAACATCAACATTGTATGCATGTCTGCCCGCCAAAAAAAGAGACTAAAGCGATAACTAGCTATTTCCCATCGGGCCTCAACATACGCAGAGATAAATAGTGCATACGAACTAAACATTTTGAACTGACTGACTTAATTGTAAATGTAAAACAGGAATATATGTATGTGTACACGTATTCAGCACTTAACTGTACAATGGCTGACACGTATGTAGCCTGATTGCTATTTTCAGCACGCGTTGTTTTGTATTTAGTTCCGGCAAAAAAAAATTTGCACTTACATATGCATGGTAAATATTAGCAAATTGAAATAACCGGTGCAGCCAATGATAATTTTTTCTGATAGCCTCTCTTTCTAGCAAAACAATCAACGGAAAAGTCAGTGCGTACAAATATATGTATATACATGCATACATATGCATTTAACTATGAATTTTAACCAACTCTAAAAACAGAAATTACGACAAGTTAGAACTTAGTAATAAAATATGTATGTATAAATATGCAAGTTTCTTGACTTTAAGCGAATTAAGGCATTGCCCTGCTCAAGGCTTGTTACCCTAAAGCAATGTGGCAGATCGCGCTCAACATGAGCAACCAATATTAAACACCACTGAGGGGTTGCACGCCAAAAAGTATGCAACAAAATTAAGTTTTTACGCGCGCTTACCCTTGAAATGCTTGAACTCAACAGAACAATGCAGTTCATGTTCACCCCGATGGATACAGGAGCATAGATAACTATGTATGAACAAAGCTATGCATGTAGTGATTGTAGTTGCGCTGTTAATAGTAGAATGTGCCAAGTACTCGACTCCAGAAAATGTTCACATGGAGTTCGGAACTAATAAATCCCGATTTTATGTATCATACTTTTGTATGTAGCACATCAAGGAGTTTTTTGAAAAAACGTCATGAGTTTTTTTTTTTAGACCCTACTCTGGCTGTGTAAAAATCGATATCGTGCAGTTAATTCATTCAACATCGCTATGGCCAATGCCGACTTTTACAGTTATTATTATGTTACAGCCTCCGTGTTCAGCATCGTCAAAAACTACGCGCCTGCTGTTTGCTGCGTCTATCTCAACTTCTGTACAGCGTTGCCAAAAGACGGAATTTTTCCACTTTTGCGGAAATTTTGAACAAAAAAGGGATGAAGGGAATAATGGTCGTGAAAACGGGGAAAATCATATACGGCGTGCCCACAAATATTATAATAATACCATTAGGCTAAAATAGTGTGCGATACATTCATGGGAAAGCTGTATGGGATTTAAAGTTTAGTTACGCGAACAATCTCGTCCGTCAGCATCCGCCTCCTTAGCCAGCTGTGTGAAACTAGACAGTTTTAAGGAGGCTTACAGTCAAAAATATTTTCGAAGAGGCTTGTCACCTGTTTGCAAATTTAACTCAATTAAATTGACAAAATAAATGAAATATTACAGTAAGGGTACAACTATCTTAAAGTAACTAGTGAACTCGCATGTCGTCAAAACGCCAACATTTAATTAAATTTCTTAAACAGGTGAAATCCTATTCAAAAACCTCTAAAAATATTCCTAATGATTAATCTAAACCATTTCTCAGTGATGAGAGGTCTCGCATGGTGTCGGTTTTCATTTCATCAAATTTCAAATTTCCCTGTAACTTCAAAAAATAAAACCTGTGCACATCTATGTAGAATCCCAGTTCTCTAATTTGACTTCTCAGTTGGTGCAGATGTGATTACCTTCAAAAAAATAGATGGTAACTCTAACTAAAAATATTATCAGCCTATAGTTTTCTTAAAACTCTTTCGTTTGACACTAATATTTCGATATTTCATCCATGTATCTTTCGTATAAGTAAAACAAATTCGACTTTTCGAACAGGTGGCAACCCCTTTAAAAGTATTTTCAAACTAAAATTTTTCTCCTGGCATTGTTATACATATTCCAATTAACTGATGAATTAAGTTGAATTTAATTTGTTTAAGCACATGGAAACTCTCCTAAATACAGTTTAGAAATAAATTATTTTCAAACCCATTTCGCTTGATACCCATCTTTTGACAATCCATTTAACTTATTAAACAATCTGAGCTTATTTTTTCAACAAAAAAAAACCAAATGTTCAGCTTAAATATTTCTTTACACTCGTTCTTTTGATAACTATATTTTAAAATTTCATGTAACTTATGTATAATTAAACGAAATACCACTTTCAAAACAGGCGGCAACCCCCTTAAAAATCATTTCCGAACTAAAATTTTCTTAAATATTTTTCGTCTAACATTGTTATAAATATTTCTGTAACTCATGAATTAAGTGGAAATTTATTTTTTAAACACGTGGTAATCCTCCTAAATATAGTTCTTAAATAAAGGATTTTAAGCCCATTTCCATTGATGACCATCCGTTAATAATTCATTTAACTTATTAAATAAATTTGGGTTTAGCCCTTTAAACTGCGGCAACCCTCAAACACATCAAAAATGTTCTAAATTTTCAAACTAAATATTTTTTGAAGCTCTTTCATTTGACATCCATCGTTAATATTTCATATAAAAAATAGTTAATTAGACTTCTCAAATAGGTGGCAACCCTATTCAAAATATTTTCAAACTACTACCTTCTTAAACCTCTTTTGTATCACACCCATATAGCGGTATCTTATTCACTTACCAAATTCCATTAATTAAAATTGAACTAAATTTTTTTTAGCATGTGGCAACCCTCCTATACGTAGTTAAGCCTTTCAAAACCATTTCGATTGATACCCATATTTAATAATTGATTTAACTTTTTAATTCATTTGAGTTTGATTTCTTAACAGGTGGCAACTTTTTTCGAAAAAAGTAAAACCTTCTTGAGCATCCACACCTTAAGCCCTTTAATTTGGTACCTCACTTTTGCAAATCGAACGGTTTAATTATTTAACAGGGGGCAACTCTTTTCGAAAAAATAAAACCAGTTTGCACATCTACCGGCCAAGCGCTTTAATTTGACACCCCATTCTTTTATGCTGCACAAAAAATGCCTTCGCGTATTATATATATAGATATTACGTTCTCATTGAGCCACAAACTCGAGTTTATGGGCCATTTTGGAGTTTAACGCTAAGGTCTACTCTTAAGCTCGGAGTTTACCATACAAAAAATTTCGTTAAGCTCTCCTTAAACAACCCTTTTATTTGGAGTTTATGCGAATGCAACTATTTTTTTACCGAATTTGGTTTGTGTCTTTGATAATCCGAACCTGCAACCAAATTTTTGACAGTTAGTCTTTTCTGAGTATGGAATTGATCTTATATATATATCTCCATACCCAGTCCTAGTCCTCTACCGCAAATATATACAGTTTGAAAAATTCGGTTTGAATGGGAGGTGCCACGCCCCCTTTCTATATCGAAACTTTTTTCTGCAGTAGATTTCGAAATTTCAAAATAATCGGAACGGCCTTTCTCGAGCTTTGCGAACAGAAAAAACGCCTTTCAAAATATATATTAGTATAGACTAGCCAATATCTGCTTGCTTTGCGGCTTAAAACACTACTAACGATAAAAATCGATGGATAAATTAACAAGTTTGCAAGGGTTAAGTGAAAGTGCAATAATTTTTAGTATGAAATACTAGCAGGAAATAATGTTACTCATACGCCATATCGTACATGACCATACTCATACATGGCGTATGAGTAACTTTTTCCATGTTAAAGTTTGAATTTTTGTCATTTGCAATGCAACAATAAAATGAAAATAACGACTAAATGACGCTATCTAAAAAAAAGGTGTACAGATCCGTAACCAACTACCCAAAATTAATTTTAAGTGTCTCGGCGTTTTTTGTGTAATTTTAGCGTCCTTACAGTGTAATCATCAAAACTTAGCCATAGGAATGCAATTTGTTTATAAAACTCTTAGGAGGTAGGATCTCCAGTCCGACAGGGCTCGTAATTCAAGCCGACTCTATCCTCATTTGTAACGCAGGATACCAGTGAGAGTACTTCAAAGGCCCCGGAAGGCACGCCATTTTGGATAGCATTAAGGGTACCATAATATACACAATTAAGTCAGTGCATTTTTATAGATACGCAGGGATTAGTCCAAGAGAACAGCAGTACCCAAGGCAGCAACAGTCCGGACTGTTCTTCACCGAAAGGCGAGCATGAAAGTATTCGGGCGGGTTATACCTGCTTCGACATTTACGGGTCTCATCTGCCGCGAAGCGCGTTCTGAAAATTTTAACGGATACCCTATAAACTGAACAGCTACAGTTTAAGTTATTCAGCTTTCTTAAAGTCCAGTTAGTAATACTACATACTTAGGGATAAGTTATTTATTCAAGGCAGTTAGCAAACCAAGAAATTTAACAAAGCTATTGCAATTCAACAGTGCATTTTTTTTATAAATTTTTCGATTACTTTCTAAATTACTTTGAGGAATGGAATTGGAAAAAAATCTATTACATTTTCAATTCCTTTCAAAGCACTAGCACGTAATTTATTCCGATAACAATATAAAATTCCTTGTAATGGAATTAAAAAAAAAACAATTCCATCTGAAACAGTGTACGAAAATAAACTATATTGTACGTTACTATTTCGTTTCGTTTATTACTTTAACAGTTCGGTACAATACGAAACAAAACGGCTGAGTTCACTTTTGCGATAGTACACTACAGTAGTTTAGTAGTTACAGACGAAACAACAAACGAAATGAATCGTGCAGGGAAAATATATTTATGTATGCACATATATGCAATAAACAAATACAAAACGAATGGCTGCAATGAATAAAAAAAATAAAAATGTTTTTTAATTGAATTGGATATGAAAATTTACAGAAAAAATTATTTTTCACGTAATTGAAACGTTTGCATACATATAAAACGTACCCTATGGTACAATTGTCACAAACGAAAAGCAAACGTTTCTCGTTGGGGAAAATGACAGTGAATCTTACAATTTGTTTCTGACTATTTACAAAACTGTACAAAACCACAAATGATATGATGATCGATGAGCAAATGGGAATTATTTTGTACAGTTTATTTTCGTACCCTGATTTGAAATTACTTCAGGGAATTGAGAAAGTAATCGATTCCTTTGCTGTGAACTGAAGGAATTGATTCCTAATTACAATTACTAAGGAGTGTAATTGCAATTGTAATGTAATTGTAATTGTAATGTAATTGTAATTGTAATGTAATTGCATTTACCGAGCTCTGTCAATAATATTACATGAAAATTAAATTGTTATTGTTATTGACTGAGTTGTTAAAATACGGTTATTGATCGTAAATATAAAATATAAAACACGTAGAAAATTGATTTTCCATTATTAAAAACTGGGTTATATAAAAAGGGGGAAATGAAAAACGGGAAAAATATATAGAATTGCATGGACAAAAAGGGAATAGGCTCGCCAAAAACCTTGCAACACTGCTTCTGTATCCGGCTTCAGCCGCAATGATATACATACATATATACTCAATTCCCCAGCAGTTATCCTGTTACGTCTCATTATAGAGGCCGCACTTGTCGACTTCCCAGCAATGAGTTTTTATTTCATCCGTTCGTCAAGCGGCTGCCACTCAATACTCAACATAGCTTTCCGCAAAAACTTCGACTCTCAACTACACGTGTATGTACATATGGGTGTTTCCATACAGCCGTACGCGACATTCGTACGCTTATAGAGTAACGTAAATCTATCAAAAATAGAAGTTACAGAAAAAAAAAGATAACGGTTATGTTGCAACCGAAGGGTACTATGTTTGAGAAAAAAATAAGCAGCCTCGAAACTTTGGTGTGGAAAATATCCGTTCAAAACCAGGTGATAACGTACGCGACAAAAAAAGAAGTGGTTTTAAGGCACATATACATATATGCGAAAGTCTGCGAATCATGAGAGTTTTTCTTTTCTTTAAAAATTCCTAAACTAAGCTAAATAATGTACCTTTACAATCCTTCCATTTTTTGATAGAAATTATCTCTGGTTAGTTTTTATTAAAAAAAATTATAATAACGTACGCGACATAACGTACGCGACAGATTTTTCGCCCATACAATATTTTTACTAGTAACACATACTAAATTAAATTTTTTCAGTTCTTCTCTCCAC